>NC_135963.1:58089147-58118178 GCF_053455715.1 Rhinoraja longicauda | reverse complement strand
AGAGAAATAGAAAGAGAGACATGATGGGCAAGCACGGTGGCGCGGTGGTAGAGTTGCTGCCTTGCAGCGCCAGAGACCCGGGTTCGATCCTGACTACGGGTGCTGTCTGTACGGAGTTTGTACGTTCTCCCCGTGACCTGCGTGGGTTTTCTCCGAGATCTTCGGTTTCCTCCCACACTCCAAAGACGTACAGGTATGTAGGTTAATTGGGTGGGTATATGTGTAAATCACCCCTTGTGTGTGTGGGGTGGTGTAAGTGTGCGGGGATCGCTGGGCGGTGTGGACTTGGAGGGCCGAAGGGTCTGTTTCCGTGCTGTATCTTTAAACTAAACTAAACAAAAAAGAGATAGGGAGAGAGAGTGAGACAGAAAGAGGGGCAAAGGGAGAGAGAGGGGAGGGAGAGAGGGAGGGAGGGAGGGAGGGAGGAGGGAGGGAGGGGAGGGAGGGAGGGAGGGAGAGATAGTGAGGGAGAGAGTTAGGTAGGGAGGGATGGAGGGAGGGAGAGAGGGAGGGAGAGGGGGAAGGAGAGGGGGAGAGGGATAGAGGGAGAGGAGGAGAGAGGGAGGGAGGGGGAGAGAGAGGGAGGGAGCGAGAGGGAGGGGGAAGAGGGAGAATGAGGGAGGGAGAGAGGGAGGGAAGGAGAGAGGGGGAGGGAGAATGAGGGAGGGGGGAGGGAGATAGAGAGGGAGAATGAGGGGAGGGAGAATGAGGGAGGGAGGGAGAGAGGGAGGAGGAGGGAGAGAGGGAGAGGAGGAGAGAGGGGGGAGGGAGGGAGAGAGAGAGGGGAGGATGTGGAGCGTTGGAGAACTGCAGAGATAAAAACAGATGAAGCTGAGTGCATTGAGCACCGTGGAGAAGGAACAACAAGCACACATATTGGTGAGAGAGTAGCCGACAAGCGTGGTTGATGGTGATATCAGTAATCATCCCCAGGCCCGTTGTGCCAGGTTTGTGCCTTGCCCTTTGTCCAGCGCACACTCCCAATCCGAGGCAGTGTCGCGAGGGGGTGATGAGACGCCGGGCAGATTAGCAGGGTTGCTATATGTTATGTTTGTGTGCAGTTAGTTACGCTGGCCGGCGCCTGCTAATCCGAACAGAGCGACTGGTTCCCATCTTGCCCTGCTCATGCTTGGCCAAGCGGATGAAGTGCTGTCAGGGGGGGTGGGGAGTAAGTGAATCATCTCGTGACAAGCCCCGTGAAACAGAGACAAACACTCTGAGCCATAAACCCTCCAGAACTCAAGCCCCAACGCTCAGCTGGATGGCACAGGAGACAGGCAAATGGTCACTGAATTGCAGCAGCCTTGAAACCTGAGACTTTAGAGACACAGTGTGGACACAGAGCCCTTCAGCCCACTAGGGGGAGAGTTAGAGGGGGAGAGATAGGATTAAAGGGCGCTCTTTTAGGAAGGAGGTGAGGAGGGACTTCTTTAGTCAGAGGACGGTGAATCTGTGGAGGTCATTGCCACAGAGGGCTGTGGGGGCCAAGTCAGTGGATATTTTTAAGGCAGAGATAGACAAGTTCTTGATTAGAACTGGTGTCAAGGGTTATGGGGTCAATAGACAATAGGTGCAGGAGGAGGCCATTCGGCCGTTCGAGCCAGCACCGCCATTCAATGTGATCATGGTTGATCATTCTCAATCAGTACCCCGTTCCTGCCTTCTCCCCATACCCCCTGACTCCGCTATCCTTAAGAGCTCTATCTAGCTCTCTCTTGAATGCATTCAGAGAATTGGCCTCCACTGCCTTCTGAGGCAGAGAATTCCACAGATTCACAACTCTCTGACTGAAAAGGTTTTTTCCTCATCTCCGTTCTAAATGGCCTACCCCTTATTCTTAAACTGTGGCCCCTTGTTCTGGACTCCCCCAACATTGGGAACATGTTTCCTGCCTCTAACGTGTCCAACCCCTTAATAATCTTATACTTTTTGATAAGATCCCCTCTCATCCTTCTAAATTCCAGTGTATACAAGGAGAAGGCAGGAGAATGGGATTATGAGGCAGAGATCAGCCATGATTAAATGGCGGAGTGGACTCGGTGGGCTGATTTACACTGCTTAATTCTCCCCCTGTAACTTGTGAACTTGTAAGTCAGTGCAGACCAGTGGACCTGTGCTGCACCAATGCTGGCTCGAAGGGTCGAATGGCCTCCTCCTGCACCTATTGTCTATTGTCTATTGACCCCATAACCCTTGCCACCCGTTCTAATCAAGAACTTGTCTATCTCTGCCTTACACTAGCACTATCCTACACACTAGGGACAATTTACAATTTTACCAAAGCTGATTGACCTACAAACGTCTTTGGAGTGTGGGAGGAAACCAGAGCACCCAGGGGGAAAGCCCACGCGGTCACGGGGAGAACGTGCAAACTCCGTACAGACAGCACCCGTGGTCAGGATCGAACCCGGATCTCTGGCGCTGTGGGACAACAACTCTACCGCTGCGCCACCGTGCTGACCCTCGGAAGAGAAGGGAAAGGAAGAACGCCACTCGATCAGAGCAAGTCTCGAGTCAGAGGGCGGTGAATCTGTGGAATTATTTCCCCCCCTCCACCCCTCCTCCCCACCTCTTCCCCTCTCCTCCCCCTCCTCCTTCCCTCTCCTCTCCTTCCCCCCTCCACCCCTCCCCCTCCCTTCCCCCTCCCCCTTCCCCTCCCCCCATTCCATCCTGCTAAACCCCCCTTATCCTCCCTCCCTCCCCCCCTCCCTCCCTCCCCCCCTCCCTCCCTAGGAGATAGATTTAAACTTTAAAATGTGAATAACATTAAAAATATAACACCAATTTCAATGAAACTTCTTCCATTAGCACCAAAGGGACGACGGTGAGTAAGGTGGGCCTAAAACTGTCGCGCTATCGTGTACCATTTTGGTTGTAGTTCAGGAACAAACAAACAAACAAACAAACGAGAGTTTTAGTATATAGATGGGCCAAACGTGACTAGTTTGGACGGTATGTACAAGTTAGAAACATAGAAAATAGGTGCAGGAGGAGGCCATTCGGCCCTTCGAGCCAGCGCCGCCATTCATTGTGATCATAGCTGGTCGTCCCCAATCAGTCACCTGTGCCCACCTCTATAAGTTTAGTTTAGAGATATAGCACGGAAACAGGCCCTTCGGCCCATCGAGTCCACGTGTTCCCCGACCAGCGAACCCTACACACACTAGGGACAATTTACATTTATACCGAGCCAATTAACCTACCAACCTGTACGTCTTTGGAGTGTGGGAGGAAACCGAAGCACCCGGTGAAAACCCACGCAGGTCACGGGGAGAACGTACAAACTCCGTACAGACGGCGCCCGTAGTCAGGATTTGAACTGGGTTCCCTGATTATTACATAGAAAATAAAAACATAGAAACATAGAAAATAGGTGCAGGAGGAGGCCATTTGGCCCTTCGAGCCAGCACCACCATTCATTGTGATCATGGCTGATCGTCCCCAATCAGTAACCCTGTGCCTGCCTTCTCCCCATATCCCTTGATTCCATTAGCCCCATGAGCTGTATCTAACCGAAGGGCTTGTTTCTGTGCTGCATGGCTCCATGACTGAGACAGAACGTTAAGTGTTTCTCTTTCCACAGATGCTGCCTGAGCAGCTGGGTTTTTCCAGCATGTTCTGTGATTAATTCCAGAATTATCCAACATCCGCAGTTTCTTGTGTGATTAGCACCAGTGCCTATTTTTGGTCAAAAAGTGACAATATGCCTTTCAATTAAAAATTGAAGCATCATTCATCAACAGATTTGTTTCCATCAATATACCTCCCTCTTCCATTCTGATTTTGTGACCATTCAACTAATTTAATACACTTATGACTAAGAGGTATAAAATCAACACATTAAACATTTAAAAAATTTAAGTTTATAAAAACATTTTAGGGTGCTGGTATACTATACCGACACACGTGTCAGAATGATTAACATTATTTTAGTTCAGAGATACAGTGTGTAAAAGATTCAAGATTCAGGATATCTTTATTTGTCACCCACAGTCCAATAATAAAAGCAATAAAATAAGCAAATTACACAACCCCAACCAACACAAAACACAAAAAAAAGAAACATCCATCACAGTGAGTCTCCTCCAGTTCCCTCCTCGCTGTGATGGAAGGCCAGAAAGTCTTTTCTCTTCCCCTGCCGTCTTCTCCCGCGGTCAGGCTGTTGAAGTTGCCACGTTCCAGGCCGCGCCGGACGGTGAAATCTCCGCGGCGTGCCGACCCCAGACCCGTGATCCGGGGCGGGTGAACACGCTGCCGCTGCCGGAGCTCCCGATGTCGGCATCCACGCGGCCCGCGCCGAAGGCGAGTCGCAGCCGCTCCCGCACCCTCCGAGGACGGCTGGCTCCACTGATGGTAAGTCTGGTCCGCGGGCTCTGCGAACCAGAGCCTCAAGTGGTCCCAGGTGGAGGCCGCCAACTCCAGGAGTTGGGCCGATGGTAGGCCGCAGTGGGAACGGCGACACCACCCAGAAAACAAAGGTCGGGTCCCCGTTCGGAAGGGACAAATTTACAATTTTACTGTTCCCCCCACCCCCCCCCACCCCACCCCCCCCCCCCCCCCCCCACACACACACACACACACACACACATAGTACACAACCACAAAAACACGACATCACATCTACAATTAAGACAAAAAACCCCAACAAAAACACAGAGCCAAACGGACCGCAGGTAAGCCGCAGCTGCTAGGGCAGCGCCGCCATTTTGGGCACCAACAGGTCCTTCGGCCCACCGAGTCCGCACCACCAGTAATCACCCCGTACACTAGCACTATCCTACACACACTAGGGACAATTTCTAGAGGACCAATTAATTAACCTACAAACCTGCATGTCTTTGGCATGTGGGGGGAAACTGGAGCACCCGGAGAAAACCCACACGGTCACAGGGAGAACGTACAAATGCCGTACAGACGTTCAGGATGGAACCCAGGTCTCCGGCGCTGTGAGGCAGCAACTCTACCGCTGTGCCACCTATGTTTAGGGTTCCAAACCAGTCCCAGGATATTCCATGTTCAGAGGGTGCAGATAGTCGGTACTTTCAACGGTAAACAGAGGTACTTTGTTCATAAAACCATTGGGACCATCATTGAGTGTAAGAAAATAACTGCAGATGCTGGTACAAATCGAAGGTATTTATTCACAAATTGCTGGAGTAACTCAGCAGGTCAGGCAGCATCTCAGGAAAGAAGGAATGGGCGACGTTTCGGGTCGAGACTCTTGTTCAGTCTGAAGAAGGGTCTCGACCCGAAACGTCACCCATTCCTTCCCTCCAGAGATGCTGCCTGGCCCGCTGAGTTGCAGTACTCCAGCATTTTGTGTCCACCTTCATATTTTCAGTCATGAATTTACATCATAAGTCAAATTGAACACATCAGGTCACCCATTAGGGGTGGCCTACTGGCACAGCGATAGACCTACTGCCTCACAGCACCAGAGACCCGGGTTCGATCCTGACCTCGGGTGCTGCCTGTGTGTGGAGTTTCTACGTTCTCCCTGTGATATTGTGGGTTTTCTCCGGGTGCTCTGGTTTCCACCACCTCCCAAAGATGTTTGCAGGTTAATTGCCCGCTGTAAATCGCCCTCAAGCGTGTAGTGGAATAACTGGTGTGAACGGTTGACCGACGGTCGGCATGGGACTCGGTTGGCTGAATGGCCTGTTCCCATGCTGCATCTCTGAACTCTAAACTCCACAACTTTCCAATCGCCAGTTTGACTAATTTGATATGTTAGATCAGTTGGCTGTCTGTGTGTGGAGTTTGTACGTTCTCCCTGTGACCAAGTGGGTTTCCTCTGGGTGCTCCGGTTTCCTCCCACATCCCACAGACGTGCAGGTTTGTAGGTTAATTGCCCACTGTAAATTGCCCCCTTGTGTGTAGTGAGATGACTAGGGTCGGCGTGGACTCGATGGGCCGAAGGGCCTGGTTGGATGCTGTATCTGGAAATCATAAGACTTTCCAGTGGCTGTTTCAATTAATACTATGACGTTGGATATTGATGCCAGCCCTTAAACCTCTCAGGGCTCCACAGTTAATAGCTGCAGCAACTCGATTTATCAGTCTTTTTGTAGATTTATGCTTGGTTCCACACAGCTTGCTCTGTCACAATTCTTCACTTCACTGGGGACAGGGTGAAGCATCTGTGTGGCTAGTGTCAAGGGCAAGAGGACGATAGTCACGAGTCAAAACCTTCCAGATAACTTTCAACCACTGTGTGGCGGCACGGTGGCGCAGCGGTAGAGTTGTTGCCTCACAGCGCCAGAGTCCCAGGTTCGATCCTGACTACGGGTGCTGTCCGTACGGAGTTTGTACGTTCTCCCCGTGACCTGCGTGGGTTTTCTCCGACATCTTCGGTTTCCTCCCACGTACAGGTTTGTAGATCAGTTGGCTTGGTATGAATGTAGACAATAGACAATAGGTGCAGGAGGAGGCCATTCGAGCCAGCACCGCCATTCAATGTGATCATGGCTGATCATTCTCAATCAGTACCCCGTTCCTGCCTTCTCCCCATACCCCCTGATAGTCTTTCCTCTGTCTGGATAGCAGGCAATGAAAAGCTTTCCATGTACCTCGGTATAGGTAACGATAAACTAAACTAAACTAAGCTGTCCTCCAATTCATGTTGGGCCCCACTTCTACAGTTTCCAGGCTTCTGTACCTCCTTCTCAATGACCCACACCACCCCGGTCACGCTCTCGTTCCACCCCTGCCATCGGGAAGAAGGTACAGGAGCCTGAAAACTGTAACGTCCAGGTTCAGGAACAACTTCTTCCCCACAGCCATCGGGCTATTAAACACCACAAGCTCCAATAAGCTCCGAACTACCGAGACTTGGGGGAAATTATCTTGACTTTGCACTATTATTGTTTGTTTTAAAATATAATTGTATCAGTTTAGTTTATTGTCACGTGTGCCGAGGTACAGTGCAGAGCTTCTGTTGTGTGAAAGACAGTACGTGCTTACAATCGATCCATTTACAGTGTACAGATACATGATAAGGGAAAGACGTTTAGTGCAAGGCAACGCCAGCAAAGTCCGATCAAGGATAGTCCGAGGGTCACCAATGAGGTTTGGTATATAAAGGTTCAAGGGTTCTATGGTTCAAAGGTCTTTGATTGTCACGTGTACCAATTAAGGCACAGTGAAACTCGGATTACCACACAGCCATACTAAAAAAAGCACCAAGACACACAACTACATACAAGTTAACATAAACACACACCACAGCAGATTCCCCACATTCCTCACTGTGATGGAAGGCAATAAAGTCCAACCTTCTTCTCTTTATATATGGTTTGTGTTATGGTATATGGTAAACATATATTGTGGTGTTCACAGAATACTATGTGGACATATCTGTTGTGCTGCTGCAAGTAAGAATTTCATTGTTCCATTTCGGGACATATGACAATAAAACTCTTGACACATATTATGATCGTCACGTGCACCCGAGGTCCAGTATAAAGCTTCTTTTGCGCGCTGTTGAAACAGATCAGATATGCCAAACATAAATACCATCAAGTCAAACTCAAGTTGTGTGCGGCACGGTGGCGCAGCGGTAGAGTTGCTGCCTTACAGCGAATGCAGCGCCGGAGACTCCGGTTCGATCCCGACTACGGGCGCCGTCTGTACGGAGTTTGTACGTTCTCCCCGTGACCTGCGTGGGTTTTCTCCGAGATCTTCGGTTTCCTCCCACACTCCAAAGACGTGCAGGTTTGTAGGTTAATTGGCTGGGCAAAATGTAAAAATTGTCCCTAGTGGGTGTAGGATAGTGTTAGTGTGCGGGGATCGCTGGGCGGCGCGGACCCGGTGGGGCCGAAGGGCCTGTTTCTGCGTTGTATCTCTAAATCTAAAAAAAAAGATCTAAATCTAAATAGATGGAGCAAAGGGGAAGATACAGAGAGCAGGATATAGCTGTCAGCATTGTAGTGCATCAGTTCCACAGACCAAGTCCAATGTCCTGTCCAATGTCCGCAACCTTCTTCTCTTTATATATGGTTTGTGTTATGGTATATGGTAAACATATGGTAAACATATGGTACATATGCTTTATATATGGTTTAGACAGGAGCGGGGAAGGGAGGATATGGATCAAGTGCAGGCAGAAGAGATTGGTTTAGTTTGGCATCAATGTTGGGAACAGAAATGGCAAAGGTTTAACACCAGCACTGATAGATGGGAAGGGGAGCTGGTGGCCGTGGGAGGTGGGGAAAGGACCTCCAGGTAGGTATGAAGCACCACGACAGCCTGTGGTAAAAGACCCTGTGGTGTCAATGTTACAAAACAGCAACAGCATGGCACTCCCCAGACCTACGGCCAGAGACAACCTCACCCACACCAGCGCCTCTACTGCCTTAGGAGGCTTTGGAAGTTCAGCATGTCCCCTACAACTCTCACCAACTTCTACACATGCGCCACAGAAAGCATTTTATCAGGATGATCACAGCTTGGTTTGGGAACAGCTCCATCCAAGACTGCAAGCATTTGCAGAGAATTGTGGACGCAGCCCAGACCATCGCACAAACCAACCTCCCTTCCATTGACTCCATCTATACCTCACGTTGCCTCGGCAAGGCCAGCAGCATCATCAAGGACCAGTCTCACCCTGGCCACTCCCTCTTCTCCCCTCTCCCATCGGGCAAAAGGTACAGAAGTGTGAAAACGCACACCTCCAGATTCAGGGACAGTTCCTTCCCATCTGTTATCAGGCAACTGAACCATCCTACCACAACCAGAGAGCAGTGCTGAACTACTATCTACCTCATTGGTGACCCTCGGACTATCGGACTTTGCTGGCTTTACCTTGCACTAAACGTTATTCCCTTCTCATGTATCTGTACACTGTAAATGGCTCGATTGTAACCATGTATTGTCTTTCCGCTGACTGGTTAGCACGCAGCAAAAGCTTTTCACTGTACCTCGGTACACATGACAATAAAGTAGACTGAACTGAAACGTGTGGGAGGTGTGAAAGGGTGTGATGTCAAGGATAGGCTTAGTCAGCCGCAATAGGGACTTCAACCACAGGGGAAACATCCCCTCTCCAAGCTGTACACGGGTGTACAGTAGACAGCATGTTGACTGGTTGCATCACGACCTGCTTCAGCAACTCGAATGCTCAGGAGCAAAGAAGTCTGCAAAAAGTTGTGAACGCTGCCCAGTCCGTCACGGGCTCTGACCTCCCCACCATCAAAGGGATTTACTGGAGTCACTTCCTCAAAAAGGCAGCCGGCATCATCAGAGACCCACGCCACCCTGGCCACACTCTCATTCCACCCCTGCCATCGGGAAGAAGGTACAGGAGCCTGAAAACTGTAACGTCCAGGTTCAGGAACAGCCTCTTCCCTACAGCCATCAGGCTATTAAACACCACAAGCTCAAATAAACTATGAATGTAGATTATTATTGTTATTATTGCCCTATTATTGTTTGTTTTTTATCTGTACATATTTGTGTGCGTATATATATTTATATATATATATATGTGTGTGTGTGTGTGTGTGCGTGTGTGCGTGTGTATATATATTGTGATGTCTTGAGAGGTCGGGAGCTTTTCTCTTGAAGGTTGGGAGGTGTGGGTGCCGGAAATAAAGACACAAACGTTCTTGTTTTCAAACTTAAATTCCATATATTTAGTCTTTTCCAAAAACAGGTAAACTTAATTGTTTGCAGACAGGTACACAAAACCAAAACAGGTCGTTAAATCAAAACGGTAGCTTGCTGCCTTCTTACAAAATATGACTAAACAAACACGGCTTCTCTCCCTCTGCTCCAGTCGTTGTCTCTCTCTTTAAATATACTGCTTCCCCCTCCCTTTTAGCTCTCACTGAGGCAATCAGCTTAACTGGTTCAGCTGGGCAGCAATCAGTGTCAGCAGCAATCAGCAGCAATCAGCATCAGCAGCAATCAGTGTCAGCAGGGCAGGCAGCCCTGCTGACTATGGGTTTTGTAGTCTTTTGCTGGCAGCCATGATGGTTTGTAGTCCTTGTAGCATCCACCAGGAGGAAATGTATCTCCCCTCTATGACTCTACCTCTCATGATATCACAATATATACATATATGTGTGTGTATATATATACATGTGTGTGTGTGTGTATATATATATATATATATATGTATGTGTGTGTATGTGTGTATATATATATGTGTGTGTGTGTATATGTGTATTCATTAAGGAAGTTTGTATATATATATGTGTTCTATCTGGGACATATGACAATAAAACACTCCTGTCTCTTGACTTCAAAGCCGCCCCATCATCTCTTGCAGATGGACGGATGGATGATAGACACAAAAAGCTGGAGTAACTCAAAGGATCAGGCAGCATCTCTGGGGAGAAGGAACGGGTGGCAATTCGGGTTGAGATTTTTCTTCATACTCAACCCGAAACATCTCGACCCGAAACGTCACCCATTCCTTCTCTCCAGAGATGCTGCCTGTCCCGCTGAGTTACTCCAGCATTTTGTGTCTATCTTCGGCGTAAACCAGCATCTGCAGTTCCTTCCCACACGGATGCTAACGATATTGGGCACAGGTATTTTGGGCATGTTACTTGCTGTACCTTTACTATGTTTTATGTTCTATTAAAGCTGCATCCAGCAGTTTGCCTAGGATCGCTGGTGCCTCAGAATTATTCAGGTTATAAATACTTGTGCGTGCAGTGTTGTGACTCACTCCTGCCCACCATACACTCACCACAGGTCCTGTATCGAGCCCACGCAAAGCCCTTCACTGATGAGTACATGACAACTCTAACGTAGATGCTTGAAGGGTGTGTGCCGGCCGGGCACTCAACATCCACCACGGCAATTGGTAAAAATGGTACATTATCAGCAGCAATCAGCTCGACCCAAAGGAAATTAAATTTGCCCCGTGATGTTTTCCAGCTTTAACATTTACATAAGGGCTCCTCAGGTGTAAACAGAAGATATTGCAGACATAAAATTACATTAGCGGCAATTTAAAGGCGGTATTCTTATGAAGAAGGGTCTCGACCCGAAACGTCACCCATTCCTTCTCTCCCGAGATGCTGCCTGACCTGTTACTCCAGCATTTTGTGAATAAATACCTTCGGTATTCTGCAAATGTTTTATTGAACGCTTCATTTTAAGAGCGTGATAAGTAAGCATTCTGAAAGGTATACTTTGGTCCTGGAACACTCGAAAAGAAAATTTAAACGGGTTGCCCCTAAATCATAGAAACATCGAAACATATAAAATAGGTGCAGGAGGAGGCCATTTGGCCCTTCGAGCCAGCACCGCCATTCATTGTGATCATGGCTGATCATCCACAATCAATAACCCGTGCCTGCCTCCTCCCCATATCCCTTGATCCCGCTAGCCCCTAGAGCTCTATCTAACTCTCCCTTAAATCCATCCAGTGATTTGGCCTCCACTGCCCTCTGTGGCGGAGAATTCCACAAATTCACAACTCTCTGGGTGAAAAGTTTCTTCTCACCTCAGTTTTAAATGGCCTCCCCTTTATTTTCAGACTGTGGCCCCTGGTTCTGGACTCCCCCAACATTGGCAACATTTTTCCTGCATCTAGCTTGCCCAGTCCTTTTATAATTTTATACGTCTCTATAAGATTTCTTCTCATCTGTCTAAATTCCAGCGAATACAAGCCCAGTCTTTCCAATCTTTCCTCCTATGACAGTCCCGCCATCCCAGGGATTGACCTGGTGAACCGACGCTGCACTGCCTCAATAGCAAGGATGTCCTTCCTCAAATTAGGAGACGAAATCTGCACACAATACTCCAGATGTGGTCTCACCAGGGCCCTGAACAACTACAGAAGGACCTCTTTACTCCTGTACTCAAATTAATTCATTAGTTTCTTTAGGGACGGATGATGGGAAATTATAGTCAAAGGGATGCTTCACTAATAGAGTAATACAATATGGAAACAGATCCATCAGACCAACTTGCCCACACCGGCCAACATATCCCATCTACTGTGTGTTTGGCCCATATCCCTCCAAACCCGTCCTATCCATGTACCGGTCTAATTGCTTCTTAAACATTGTGATAGTCCCTGCCTCAACTACCTCCACTGGAACCTCGTTCCAAGCACCATTTCTTGATTAGTACGGCTGTCAGGGGTTATGGGGAGAAGGCAAGAGAATGGGGTTAGGAGGGAGAGATAGTTCAGCCATGATTGAATGGCGGAGTAGACTTGATGGGCTGAATGGCCTAATTCTGCTCTTATCACTTTTGATCTTATGATCTTCTGACACCCACCACCCTTTGTGTGAAAAAGTTACCCCTCAGATTCCTATACAATCCTTCCCCCCTCACCTTAAACCCATGTCCTCTGCATCCTGACTCACTTACTCTGGACAAGAGATTCTGTGCATCTATCTGGTCTATTCCGCTCACGATTTTATACACGTCCTTACGATCACCCCTCATTCTCCTGCGCTCCCCAGAGGAACTGCTTCTGCTGTTGCCACTGAGGACGGTTGGAGGTTTGTCTTGTTGTCTGCAGTACATAATCATAGAGGCATGCAGCACAAAAGCAGGCCACTCTTCCCATCACATCTGTGCAAGCCCTTTAAAAGCCATCTGATCTCCCGCTCCCTTTGTTACAGCCCCGTAAACATAGACAATAGGTGCAGGAGTAGGCCATTCGGCCCTTCGAGCCTGCACCGCCATTCAATGTGATCGTGGCTGATCATCCAAATTCAGTACCCCGTTCCTGCTTTTTCCCCGTTAGCCCTGAGAACTAAATCTAACTCTCTCTTGAAAACATCCAGTGAATTGGCCTCCACTGCCTTCTGTGGCGGAGAATTCCACAGATTCACAACTCTCTGGGTGAAAAGGTTTATCTTCATCTCAGTCCTAATGTATATTATTCATTGATTATTATTCATTGATACTTTATTGTCAGGTGGACGTTGTTTGCAGTGTGATTCTTTCTTTAGTTTGCACACAGCACATGCGTGTAAAGAGTCGTCAGGTAAAGGGCGCCGAAAAAGTTACAAGAGTATTCAATATCGTCCCAAAGAGGTTCAATAGACAATAGACAATAGGTGCAGGAGGAGGCCATTCGGCCCTTCGAGCCAGCACCGCCATTCAATGTGATCATGGCTGATCATTCTCAATCAGTACCCCGTTCCTGCCTTCTCCCCATACCACCTCACTCCGCTATCCTTAAGAGCTCTATCTAGCTTTCTCTTGAAAGCATTCAGAGAATTGGCCTCCACTGCCTTCTGAGGCAGAGAATTCCACAGATTCACAACTCTCTGACTGAAAAAGTTTTTCCTCATCTCCGTTTTAAACGGCCTACCCCTTATTCTTAAACTGTGGCCCCTGGTTCTGGACTCCCCCAACATTGGGAACATGTTTCCTGCCTCTAACGTGTCCAACCCCTCAATAATCTTATACGTTTCGATAAGATCCCCTCTCATCCTTCTAAATTCCAGTGTATACAAGCCTAGTCGCTCCAGTCTTTCGACTTCACCAGCTGGCACACTTTCTCTTGACGTTCTTTACATGTTCACTTTTAATATTTATCCAACTTTCTTTGCAGGTTATTGTTGAATCCAATTCCATCAGTCGTGGGACAAAGACCACAGAGCAGTGCAGCACAGGGACATTGTTTGTGCCGAACACAATGCCGAGCTGACTGAACGTTATTCACGTTATTCCCTTGATCCTGGATCCATACACTGTGCACGGCTCGATTGTAATCATGTATTGTCTTTCCGCTGACTGGATAGCATGCAACAAAAGCTTTTCACTGTACCTCGGTACACGTGACAATAAACTAAACCAAGCTAAACCAAACTGATCTCATCTCCCTGCACATGATCCACATCCTTCCATTCCCTGCATTTCCATGTGCCTCTTAAAGCCTCTTAAACATCACTTTCGTGTCTGCCTCCAGCACCACCCCTGGCACTGCGTTCCAGGACCCCACCACCCTCTGTGTGAAAAACCTGCCCCACACATCCCCATTAAACCTTCTCCCTCTCACCTCATCACTATGATCTCTAGTGTTGGACATTTCCCACCTTGAAAAAAGCTTCTGGCTGTCTACCCCTGTCAATGCCCCTCGCAATTTTATATACTTCCATTAAGTCTCCCCTCAACCTCCAACGTTCCAGAGAAAACAATCCAAGCCTACGCGATCTCTCTCAGTAGCTGGAGGCCACTAATCAGGCGGCATTCTGGTAACCATCGTCCGCAACCTCTCCAAAGCCCCCCACGTCCTTCCAGCAATGGGGTGACTATGGAGGGGAGTGGGTGTGGGGGCCGAGTGGGTAGGGGGAGGGGAGAGTGGAGGGTGGGGGTGGGGGAGGGGAGAGTGGGGGTGAAGACGGGTGGGGATGGGGGGAGAGTGGGGTTGGGGGAGGCTGATGGGGGTGGGGGAGGGGAGAGTGGGGGTGGGGGGAAGAGGAGTGGGGGGAGAGTGGGGGTGGGGGGAGGCTGATGGGGGTGGGGGGAGAGTGGGGGGGAAGGGGGGGTGGGGGAGGGTAGGAGTGGGGGGGAGGGAGGGGAGGGGGTAGTAGGGAAGGGTAGAGGGGGTGGGGAAGGGGGGAATGGGGGTCGAGGCAGGGGTGGAGCAAGTGGGGGTGGGGTTGGGGGAATGGAGTGGGTCAGTGGGGGGAGGAGGGGGGATAAGAGGGATTGAGTGGGGGTGTTGAGGGTGCTACAATACAGGAGAGGCTTTGGGTGCACGGCTCGCTCTGTCTGCCATGGGGCCGAGGTCAGTGACACCCTCTCCCCTTCCCTGTCCCCCCTCTACGAGGAATGGGCCCAACAGGTCCACCTGGTCTAGTACATTACTAAAAGTCTCATCTTGTATGTATGTATGTATCTATGTATGTTCCCCAAATACAGCCAAAACGGTACACGATAGCGCAACAATTTTAGGGGCACCTTACTCACCATTCGCCTGCGGTGTGCAGTATCAAGTTTTGGTTTATTTTAAAAGCGTCTCACTTTATAAACTTTCTTCTTCTTGCGTTTGAGGCAGCAGAGGTTACGTAACGGCCTCCAGGCGCTGTAGCCAGTGCAATGTGCTGTTGTCGAGGGCCGTGAGGTCTACCCCTCCACCAAGGGGACGGAGGACAGTGCAGTCGAACATGACGTGCTGCGCTGTTTGTTGGTCTGCTCCACACACGCAAGAACCTTAATACACTTTGTACTGTGAATGGGACAAGTTTCACCGTGGCAGTCGCGGCTGTGTAGTGCGCTCCCACTTGCCGGGCCCGGTATCCACGTGTGCGCAGTTGTGGGAAGGTTACTGGGGCCGGCAGTGGCACGCCCGCCCCGGCGTTCCCCGCGCCTGACCTTCCTCCCATGGTGCAATGCGGCGGCAGAGAGAAGGTCAAAGAAGATGTCCGCCGGCAGGACGAACATGGGACAGCCCCTTGCGGCCGCTCTCCTGCTGCTGGCCCAGCGATGGCCGCCTGGGGGGAGATGGCACCGGCCGCCACAGCCTCGGATATACTCTGGGATCTTGCTGTGCGTTTTCCGAGTGGGGGAGGGGAGGGTGCTAGACTAATGCAGGAGACGTTTGGAGCCGAATGGTGTTGTGGTTCAAGTGCAAGGGTTATTTGAGTATAAACTGTGGGATCTTGCTGTGCATTGGTGTGCATTGGTGTGCATTCAGACTGAAGAAGGGTCTCGACCCGAAACGTCACCCATTCCTTCTCTCCATAGATGCTGCCTGACCTGCTGAGTTACTCCAGCATTTTGTGTCGACCTGGCAGGTAACAGGTTGATACAGGTGAGGAAGAGGGGGGGGGGGGGGGGATTGAGGAGTTGTGAGATCTCCACCCAGGGGGGTTGGGGTTGGGGTTGGGGTAGGGTCAGTCATTGGGTTCATTCAAATGGGAACAATGTGTGGATTTGAGTTGATGCTGCCAGCGGGCTGATGGAATCAGATGCCACTTCCAGGTTTGAGAGGCATATGGACATAGCGTTAACTAAACGGATCTGAAACTAATGTGGGCAAAGGTGATACTCAAGGAACTGCCGATGCCAGAACAAGTCGTTGAGGCAGGAGCATCAACAGCATTTAAAAGACATTTGGGTAGGTACAGCGCCAGAGACTCGGGTTCGATCCTGACTACGGGCGCTGTCTGTACGGAGTTTGTACGTTCTCCCCGTGACCAGCGTGGGTTTTGTCCGAGATAATAATAATAATAATAATAATAATATTCATTTATTGTCATTGCAACGAGTACAACAAAATTAAAAAATAGCCAATCCTGACGGTGCGTACAAACATATATGCAATAAATGCAAAAAACAAATAAATACAATTATATTAAGTACAAAGATTTTTTAACAGTGTTGCGTAGTGCAGAAGGTAGTGTTCAGTTCTCGTATGGCCCTGGGGTAAAAACTGTTCTTAAGTCTGTTTGTTCGGGATTTGATCGACCTGAAACGTCGACCAGAGGGCAGATGAACAAACAGATGGTGGCCGGGGTGGGATGGATCTTTTATTATTTTGCCTGCTCTACTGAGGCAGCGTAGGCTGAACAGGTGCTCCAGGGAGGGCAGTGAGCAGCCGATGATCTTCTGGGCCATCGTGATGACCCTCTGAAGGGCCTTCCTGTCCTTTTCTGAGCAGCTGGCATACCATGTGGTTATACAGTATGCCAGCACACTCTCGATGGAGCAGCGATAGAAGGACATCATGAGCTTCTCCTGCAGGTTGGTCTTCCTGAGGATCCTCAGGAAGTGGAGTCTCTGCTGTGCCTTCTTTACTGTGGTGATGGTGTTGGTAGACCAGGTAAGATCCTCTGCGATGTGCGTACCCAGGAACCTGAAAGCGGGTACCCTTTCCACACAGACCCCATTGATGTAGAGTGGGTCGTATTCTACACTGGTTTTCCTGAAGTCAATTATAAGTTCCTTTGTTTTGGAGGAGTTCAGGACAAGATTGTTCACTGAACACCATGCTGCCAGCCTTTGGATTTCATCCCTATAGGCTGTCTCATCTCCTTCTGAGATGAGTCCAACCACAGTCGTGTCATCCGCGAACTTGATGATGGTGTTGGTGGGATGGGTGGGGGCGCAGTCGTGAGTGTAGAGGGAGTAAAGGATGGGGCTCAACACACAGCCCTGTGGTGAGCCGGTGCTCAGTGTAATGGTGGAGGAGAGGTGAGGGCCTATTTTGACGGTCTGGGGGCGGTTGGTCAGGAAGTCCTTGATCCATTGGCAGATGGTTTGGGAAAATCCAAGGTCAGAAAGTTTGGTGACCAGTCTGCTCGGGATGACCGTGTTAAAGGCAGAGCTGAAGTCGAGGAAGAGCATCCTCACATAGCTCCCCTGGTGTTCAAGGTGGGTCAGTGCAGTGTGAAGAGCAGTGTCGATGGCATCCCCTGTAGACCTATTTGCTCTGTAGGCAAACTGGTGTGGGTCGAAGGTGGGTGGGAGGCTGGCTTTGATGTGCTGCAGGACCAGTCTTTCGAAGCACTTTGTGATGACCGGTGTGAGTGCTACCGGACGGTAGTCGTTAAGGCCGCTGATGACAGACTTTTTCGGCAGTGGGATGATTGTGGCGGACTTCAGGCAGGGAGGGATGGTGGATTTTAAAAGGGACAGGTTGAAGATTTTTGTGAAGACCTCAGATAATTGGTCTGCACATTCCCTCAGCACTCTGCCCGTCACACCATCGGGGCCTGCAGCTTTCCTGGGATTCACTGCTCTGAGCACGCGCTTAACATCATACTCCTGCACAGTGAAGGTGTTGCTGTCAGGTGCTGGAGAGGGTGTTATGTCTGCCACTGCAGCTTTCACCTCGAAATGAGCAAAGAAACAGTTAAGTTCCTCTGCCAGCGAGGCGTCGCCGTCGGCAGTCGTGCGGTTGCTGGTCTTGTAGTTGGTGATGTGCTGGATGCCTTGCCATACCCGCCGTGGGTCATTGTTGGTAAAGTGGTCCTCAATCTTCCTCTTGTAGGATGCTTTGGCATCCTTGATTCCTCTCTTCAGGTTGGTTCTAGCAGCACTGTATAGAGCTCTATCACTAGACCTGAAGGCGGTGTTACAGTCCTTGAGGAGAGACCTGACATCCTTTGTCATCCAGGGCTTCTGATTGGGATACAACCGGATACGTTTGTCGACGGTGACATTGTCAACACAGTTTTGGATGTAGCAGAGTACAGTTGATGTATACTCCTCTAAGTCCTGATCCTCAAAAATATCCCAGTTGGTCCTTTCGAAGCAATCCTGCAGCTGCGAGGAAGCTCCTTCATGCCATGTCTTAACAGTCTTTATGGTGACTGGAGCTTTCCTCCTGAGTGGGGTGTATGCTGGAGTTAAGAATATGGACAGGTGATCTGACTGCCCCAGGTGTGGTAGTGGTGCTGACCTGAAACCCTTCTTAATATTTGAATAAACCTTGTCTAGTGTATTTTTCCCCCTGGTAGCACATCTTATGTGTTGTTCAAGTTTCGGGAGAACTGACTTTAGGTCTACATGATTGAAGTCCCCGGCTATGGTGTGGGCTGCTTCTGGATATGTGCTCTGTTGTGAGTTTATTGCACCGAGCAGGTAGCCTAAAGCTGTGCTAGTGTTAGCATTCGGTGGGATGTAGACTGCTGTTACTATAACCCCTGTAAATTCACGGGGAAGGTAAAAAGGCCTGCATTGAACTGTCAGGAACTCCAGATCAGGAGAACAATGGCTATCCATGATTTGGATGTTAGTGCACCAGTTGTTGTGCACGCAAATGCATAACCCCCCCCCTTGCTCTTACCGGAGTCGATGTTTCTGTCCCAACGAAACGCTGTACGCCCGGCTAGCTCAATGGCTCCGTCTGGGATAAGTGGATGAAGCCATGTCTCTGTTACTAAGAGAATGCAACAGTCCTCCACGAGTTTGTTTGCTGATATCTGTAGTTTTAGTTCGTCCATTTTGTTGATGATGGATCTGGCGTTGGTGAGAAACATGCTGGGTAGCGGTGGTTTGTGTGGCTGTCTCTTTAGCTTGGCAAGTATACCGGACCGACGTCCTCGCTTTTGCTTCCTGTTTCTCCTCCGCCTGCGACGCCTGTTCGCGCCGACAACTATCCACGGAGAGCCCGGTGTCCTGGCTATCTCTTCCGGTATATTTTGCGGGTGTGGAAATTCGCGCATAAGGTCCCGATTGCACTGGAATCCTATGATCAGAAGATCCTTGCGGTTGTAAGTAGGATTTGCCTGATTTGCATGACTAAAATTGACTAACAGACATATAACACAGATGACACACATAAAACGCACCGAAAGGGAGAGCTGTGAGGCGCTGCGTCCGTGCGCGCCGCCATCTTCGGTTTCCTCCCATACTCCAAAGACGTACAAGTTTGTAGGTTAATCTGCTTGGTATAGTTGCAAATTGTCCCTAGTGTGTGTAGGATAGTGTTAATGTGCGGGGATCGCTGGTCGGTGCGGACTCGGTGGGCCAAAGGGCCTGTTTCCGCGCTGTATCTCTAAACTAAACTAAACTAAAATCATATCAAATGTGCCCTGACTTTCAGATAAGAAACTTTGTCATTCAAAACTGAGGAAACAATTTTGTTTTTAATCTCTGCGTTAATGTGCCCTTAAGTTAAATACAAAGTGAGTAGGATTCATGTGACTCAAAACATCACCCGTCCATGTTCACCAGAGATGCTGCCTGACCCGCTGAGTTACTCCAGCACTCTGAAACGTCACCTATCCATGTTCTCCAGAGATGCTGCCTGACCCGCTGAGTTACTCATGTGTAGCTTAGCTGTTGTCAACCTGTTGATGAATTATATTAACCCTGGACACATGCAATAGGGAATAAGAATCTTAAAGCAAACTCAGTCATGAAGGCAATGGAGTGTGTAATATTGGCAGGATGCTAGTTATGAATACACAATTTCTATTCGTGTTTTTTTAGAGATACAGCGTGGAAACAGGCCCTTCGGCCCACCAAGTCCGTGACGACCAGTGATCCCCGCACACTAACACTATCCTACACACACGAGGAATAATTTACAATTTACAGAAGCCAATTAATCTATAAACCTGTATGTCTTAGGAGTGCAGGAGGAAACTGGAGATCCCAGAGAAAACCCAGGCAGGTCACGGGAAGAACGTATAAACTCAATACAGACAAAACCCGTAGTGTAAGAAAATAACTGCAGATGCTGGTGACGTTTCGGGTCGAGACCCTTCTTCAGACTGAGCGAACCCGGGTCTCCGGCGCTGCATTCGCTGTAAGGCGGCAACTCTACCGCTGCGCCACCGTGCTCACCGCCAATCTGCTATTGTGTCGCCCAAAGCATGTTGACTCTGGCAATGAAAATATCATCCAGAAATTATTGTTAATGCAAATTCTTCGCAATTAATCTAAAAAACCCTTCTTTTAGCACTGTACAAATATTTGGGGTGCATAGGTATTTGTTCACATAGCCGAATTGTTTTTGAAGTCAACAGAAATGTTTTTTCAATTACCTTACAAATAAATATTTGCGCTATGAATGTACAAGTCTGCACAATTTGCATTTAAATGTTTGATCAATTATCGTACTGTGCAGCTCGTATGCAAACAATCACAGTTCTTTTACGGCCAATCTCTGTCATTAGAAAAGATAATATCATCATCCTAATGAGGGAAAATCTAAGTTTAGTTTAGTTTAGTTTAGAGATACCGCGCGGAACCTTGCCCTTCGGCCCACCAAATCCGCACCGACCAGCCACCCAGCGACCAGCCACCGCGCCGCCCAGCAATCCCCGCACATCAACACTATCCTACACACATTAGGGTCAATTTTTACATTTGCCCAGCCAATTAACCTACAAACCTGCACGTCTTTGGAGTGTGGGAGGAAACCGAAGATCTCGGAGAAAACCCACGCAGGTCACGGGGAGAACGTACAAACTCCGTACGGACTGCACCCGTAGTCAGGATCGAACCCGGGTCTTCGGTGCTGCATTCGCTGTAAGGCAGCAACTCTACCGCTGCGCCACCGTGCCGCCAAGATTTGTAGATTCATTGGCTGGGTATCAATGTGAAATGGCCCTCGTGAGTGTAGGGCAGTGTTAGTATGCGGGGATTCGTGCTTGGAGCGGACTCGGTGGGTCGAGGGGCCTGTTTCCACGCTGTATCTCTGAATTAAAACTAAACTTGTTCTATGTTATCAGATTTTCTCATCCTACACACTACGGGCAATTTACAGAAGCCAGTTAAACTACAGACCTGCGTGTCTTTGGAATGTGGGAGGAAACCAGTGCACCCAGAGGAACCCCACGCCATCAAATGGAGAATGTGCAAACTCCGTACAGACAGCACCCATCGTCAGGATGGAACCCAGGTCTCTGGCGCTGTGAGGCAGCAACTCTCCCGCTGCGCTATTTTGCCGCCCTGAACTGCCTTTTAATTTTGGCAGAAAACCAGAGGTAGGTGGCACGGTGGCGCAGTGGTAGAGTTGCTGTCTCACAGCACCAGAGACCCGGGTTCCATCCTGACTACGGGCGCCGTCTGTACGGAGTTCAATGACGATGAAGAACGTCGGGGGTTGTGGGGAGAAGGCAGGAGAACGGGGTTGAGAGGGAACGGGAGATCAACCACGATTGAACGGCGGAGGCGAATGGCCAAATTCTGATGAG
Organism: Rhinoraja longicauda; assembly: GCF_053455715.1. Lineage (NCBI taxonomy): Eukaryota > Metazoa > Chordata > Chondrichthyes > Rajiformes > Arhynchobatidae > Rhinoraja > Rhinoraja longicauda. The sequence continues at coordinate 58,096,603 of NC_135963.1, read as the reverse complement.
GCGAATGGCCAAATTCTGCTCCTGTGACTTATGACCTTTTGCTGTCTGACCCGCTGAATTACTCCAGCACTTTGTGTCATCGGTATCTTTGGTAGAAGCAGCAATTGTAGTTCCTCCCATTACTCTTGGCTCCTGCTTCTGACTCTAGATCAAACTCCCACTTCTAATCTAAAAGCAGCTAGAGAGGGTGCAAGCAGACAAGGATTAAAGTCATCGGTAGAAGTCAGACAGAAGTTGTGGGGGCAGAGATGACATTTGAAAATCGTGGCAGTGGATTGTGCTGGGAAGGGTTTATCGAAACAAGAGGAAGATCTACAATTATAGAGCATCTTTCACAATAACACTGTCACAACAATGTTCATGCCTGAAGTGTAGTCACTCAGGTGACGTGGGGAACACGGCTGCTAAATTGCACACAGCACTGTCTCACATGTCAGTTTTAGTTTAGTTTAGAGATACAGTATGGAAAGAGGCCCTTCGGCCCACCGAGTCCAGACCCACCATTTTTTTTTCTCTGGTCCCACCCCTTCCCATCTACGTTGAGCAGACTAGGACTGTAATTCCTTGGAGCACAGGAGGATGAGAGGTGATCCTATATAGGTGTATAAGATCATGACAGGAATAAATAAGCTAAATGGACAATCTTTTACCCAGAGGAGGTGAATCAACAACTACTAGAGGATGTAGGTTTAAGGTGAGGAGGGGAAAGATTTAATAGGAACATGAGGGGTAACCTTTTTTTTTAAAAGGGTGGTTGGTGTAAGGAACAAGCTGCCGGAGGAGCTGGCTGAGGCAGGGACTATCGCAACATTTAAAGAACATTTGGATATGTAAATGGATAGGACAGGTTTGGAGGGATATGGGCCAAATGCAGACAGGTGGAACTAGTGTAGCTGGGGCATGTTGGCCGGTGTGGGCAAGCTGGGCTGAAGATCCTGTTTCCACACTGTATCACTCTATGACTCTATGACTAGTGAAGCTGGGACATTGTTGGCCGGTGTGGGCAAGTTGGGCTGAAGGGCCTGTTTTCACACTGTATCACTCTATGACTAGTGTAGCTGGGCCGTGTTGGCCGGTGTGGGCAAGTTGGGCTGAAGGGCCTGTTTCCACGCTGTTTCACTCTATGACTCTATGACTATTTATTTTATGACCTCCACCAGTTTGCAGGTTTCGGATTCTCTCGTTCCAAGAGGCTCATCTATACCATGGACGTACAATCGCTTACACCGCTATCCCACATCGGGATGGTCCAAAGGTCGGCAGCTTCCTCATGGAGTCGTTTGCCAACCTTTTCCCCTCCACCAACGTCGCTCATTTGTCTGGCCGAACCTATTCTCACACTGAACAAGTTCTCCTTCAATTCCACTCTCTTTCTACACATCAAAGAAGTAGCTCTGAAGGCTCACTGAGTTTACTTTGCGTTCATGTTGGACTCAAGGATGTGGGCCGAAGGGCCTGTTCCTGTGTTATTCTGTTCAAAGTCCAATTGTTTTTCAGCAGTTTTGTTTGGGACTTTTTATTTGTTGGCTGCGTATTCTTGAGCATTAATGGTGCCATCAAACCCCTCTCTGCAACTTGGCATCTTGCAATGGGTGGAACACTGTGTACAGTTCTGAGGAATGCTAGATTACTATTTAGAGCAGAAACTGGCTGGTTGACTGCTTAGCCATTTAGATGCACCAGCTTCCTGTTTCCCTGTTTGATCTCAACAGATTGCAGCATTTGTTTACATTGCAAACACGCTGAGCTGGACTGCACTTCATCTTGACTACAGATTTGGTTTAGGTTTAGGTTTAGGTTCAGGGTTGCTGCCTCACAGCGCCAGAGTCCTGAGTTCGATCCTGATCCGCTGCTCCAGATGTCAACTTCTTTACATCGGCGAAACCAAGCGCAGGCTCGGCGATCGTTTCGCTCAACACCTTCGCTCAGTCCGCCTTAACCAACCTGATCTCCCGGTGGCTGAGCATTTCAACTCCCCCTCCCACTCCCAGTCTGACCTTTCTGTCATGGGCCTCCTCCAGTGCCATAGTGAGGCCCACCGGAAATTGGAGGAACAGCACCTCATATTTCGCCTGGGCAGCTTGCAGCCCGGCGGTATGAACATCGACTTCTCCAACTTTAGATAGTTCCTCTGTCCCTCTCTTCCCCTCCCCCTTTCCAGATCTCCCTCTATCTTCCTGTCTCCACCTATATCCTTCCTTTGTCCCGCCCCCCTGACATCAATCTGAAGAAGGGTCTCGACCCGAAACGTCACCCATTCCTTCTCTCCTGAGATGCTGCCTGACCTGCTGAGTTACTCCAGCATTTTGTGAATAAATACCTTCCTTTTTTGTACCAGCATCTGCAGTTATTTTCTTACACTAACTCTGGGTGCTGTCTGTGTGGAGTTTGGACGTTCTCACTGTGACTGCGTGGGTTTTCTCCGGGTGCTCCAGTCTCCTCCCACATCCCAAAGACGTGCGAGTTTGTAGGTTAATTGTCTGCGATAAAATTGTAAATTGTCCCTCGTGTGAAGGATAGAACTAGTGTGTGGGCGATCGTTGGTTAGCGTGGACTCGGTGAACCGAAGGACCTGTTTCCACGCTGTTCCTCTTAAAAAAAACTATGATTGTGTCTATTCGTTTAGTTTAGCTTGGAGAAACAGGCACGGAAACAGGCCCTTCGGCCAACAGGTCCACACCGACCAGCGATCCCCGCACACTAACACTCTCCTACACACACTAGGAACAGCTTTGACATTATACCAAGCCGATTAACCTATAAACCCGCACGTCTTTGGAGTGTGGGAGATGTTCTTGGAGAAAACCTACGCGGTCACAGGGAACACGTACAAATTCCATACAACAAAGACCTGTATCCAGGATGTAACCTGGGTCTCTGGTGCTGCAAGGGCTGTAAAGCAGCAACTCAACTGCTGCACCACCACAAAGTAATTATATTACTGAAATGCATGCAAAATGTCACTGTACCTCGCTCGGTACATGTAACTACGCTGCCCTAGCAGCTGCGGCTTACCTGCAGACCGTCTGTCTTGGTGTTTTTATGTTGCTTTTTTGTCTTGATTGTAGTGTAATTGTGATGTAATTTTTGGGGTTGTGTACTATGGGGAAGGGGGGGACTGTAAATGTAAAGTTGTCTCTTCCGAACGTAGACGCGACCTTTTGTTCTGGGCCGTGTCTCCGTTCCCGCTGCGGCCTACCACCGGCCATGCACCTGGAGCTGGCGGCCTCCACCTGGGACTCGCCTGTGGAGGCTCCGGCCGCGGGGACGTCGGAAGCTCGCAGGCCCTGCCCTGGGTGGGGGCCGACATCGGGAGCTCCGGCAGCGGCAGCGTGTTCGCCCGCCCCGGATCGCGGGGCTTGGGTCAGCCCGCCGCGGACTTTTCACCGTCCGGCGCGGCCTGAAATAGGCCGCCGGATTTTCTCTGCCCAGCGGGGGCTTCAATGTTGGGAGCCATGACCGCCCCAACATGCAGCGGCAGCGTCTTCGCCCGCCCCGAGTCGCCGGGCTTGGGTCGGCCCGCTGCGGACCTTTCACCGTCCGGCGCGGCCTGGAACGTGTCAACTTCAACAGCCTGACCACGGGAGTTGACTTGACTTGACAATAGTGTACCAATGAGCCATTGATCTTACAGTTTCATTACAGACGTTTAGTTTTTTAGTTTGGAGGTACAGCACGGAAACAGGCCCTTCAGCCCACCGAGTCCGTGCCGACCAGTAATACCCTCGCACTAACACTATCCTACACACACTAGGGACAATTTACATTTTACAATTTACGTTTATACCAAGCCAATTAACCTACAAAGCTGTACGTCCTTGGAGTGTGGGAGGAAACCGGAGATCTCGGAGAAAACCCACGCAGGTCACGGGGAGAACGTACAAACTCTGTACAGACGGCGCCCGTAGTCAGGATCGAACCCTGGTCTCTGGCGCTGCAAGGCAGCAACTCTACCACTGCACCACCGTGCCGCCCTTTATCATCTCTGAATCAAAAACTTTAGCATTTGTTTCTCACAAATGGATGGGACCCGGGTCTCTGGCGCTGTGAGGCTGCCCAACATCAAGACTGATTGATGAAATTGATTGATGTGAGGTTATCCACTTTGGCGGCAAAAACAAGGAGGCAGATTATTATCTCAATGGTGTCACGTTAGGTAAGGGGGAAGTGCAGCGAGACCTGGGTGTCCTTGTACACCAGTCACTGAAAGTTGGCGTGCAGGTACAGCAGGCAGTGAAGAAAGCTAATGGCATGTTGGCCTACATAACAAGAGGATTTCAGTATAGGAGTAAAGAGGTTCTTCTGCAGTTGTATAGGGCCCTGGTAAGACCATATCTGGAGTATTGTGTACAGTTTTGGTCTCCTCATTTGAGGAAAGACATCCTTGTAATTGAGGCAGTGCAGCGTAGGTTCACGAGATTGATCCCTGGGATGGCGGGACTGACATATGAGGAAAGATTGAAAAGACTAGGCTTGTATTCACTGGAGTTTAGAAGGATGAGAGGGGATCTTATAGAAACATATAAAATTATAAAAGGACTGGACAAGCTAGATGCAGGAAAAATGTTCCCAATGTTGGGGGATTTCAGAAACAGGGGCCATAGTCTTAGAATAAAGGGGAAGCCATTTAAAACTGAAGTGAGAAGGAACTTTTTCACCCAGAGTTGTGAATTTGTGGAATTCTCTGCCACAGAGGGCAGTGGAGACCAATTCACTGGATGGATTTAAGAGAGAGTTGGATAGAGCTCTGGGGGCTAGTGGAATCAAGGGATATGGGGAGAAGGCAGGCACGGGTTATTGATTGTGGACGATCAGCCATGATCACAATGAATGGCGGTGCTGGCTCGAAGGGCCAAATGGCCTCTACTCCTGCACCTATTTGCTATGTTCCTATGTTAAATACTCTTGCCTTTTGACCTTTGGATTAATCTATTCAGCAGTGGCTCTTTTAATATTGTTAACATTCATTTGTGTTATGCTAACCTTGCTCTTTGAACGGGCTGACACCTATTTTCTATGTTTCCATATGGAGTAGTGGACTGATGATCCACACCAGCCTTATTAACCATCAATGTAATCTCTCCATTAATGTTAATTACTTCACTCGGCTCCTCAACACTGATAAATATTTAATGCCACTGAGGGAGGAGCAGATGTAAAACAGATGTCTGGAGATGTGAGGGAGATGTTTAAGGTTCAAAGTGTCTCCTTTAGGGACCTGGATACAGGAGCAGGAAAGTAATAAATTACATGGAAAATCCCAACGAAAATAACAGCATTAAAGAAACGGCTGGTTTTTAATGATACCTTCGTTGGACTTTCACTGTGAATGTGACTCTAAATAACATGACACGAACAAAGGACATGGATGACATGAATTACTCAATGAAAATAATCTAATGCAGAGCAAAACATTCAATCAACCTCAGAGTCTGAAAGCGTAGGGTGTCAGGGGTTATGGGGAGAAGGCAGGGGAATGGGGTTGAGAGGGGAAGATAGATCAGCCGTGATTGGATGGCGGAGTGGGCCTGATGGATCGAATGGCCTGATTCTGCTCCTATCACTTCTGACCTTATGAACAATACCGAATGGAAACAGGCCCTTCGGCCCAACATGCCCATGCCATATACTGGAAGAGGGGAAGCCCCGTTTCCTGAAGAATGAGGACATCTCTGACGCCCTAGTGTGAAACACCTCATCCCGGGCTCAGATGCGGCGTAGACGGAGGAATTGGGAGTAGGGGATAGACTTTTTGCAGGAGACCGACCGGGTGGGAAGAAGTGTAGTCAAGATAGCTGTGCGAGTCAGTGGGTTTATAGTAGATGTCAGTCACTGGTCTGTCTCCTGTGATGGAGATGGTGAGGTCCAGAAATGGGAGGGAGATGTCGGAGATAGTCCAGGTATACTTAAGGGCAGGATGGAAATTGGAAGTGAAGTGTATGAAGTCAGTGAGTTCTGCATGGGTGCAAGAGGTAGCACCAATGCAGTCGTCGATGTAGCGGAGGTAGAGTTCGGGGATGGGGCCGGTGTACATCTGGAACAGGGATTGTTCGACGTACCCGACAAAGAGGCAGGCGTAGCTAGGGCCAATGCGAGTGCCCATAGCTACGCCTCTGGTTTGGAGGAAGTGGGAGGAGCCAAAGGAGAAGTTGTTGAGGGTAAGAACCTGCTCTGCTAGGCGGAGGAGAGTGTTGGTAGATGGGGATTGGCTGGTTCTACGGTCGAGGAAGAAACGGAGGGCTTCGAGACCATCCTTGTAGGGGATGGAAGTGTAGAGTGACTGGACATCCATGGTAAAGATGAGGGAGTGGGGGCCTGGGAACCGTAAGTTATCAAGGAGATGGAGAGCGTGTGAGGTGTCTTGGACGTAGGTGGGGAGGGATTTAACCAGGGGGATAGGATGGAGTCGAGGTAGGTGGAAATAAGTTCGGTGGGACATGAGCAGGCAGAGACAATGGGTCTGCCAGGACAGTTCTGTTTATGGATTTTAGGTAGGAGGTAGAATCGGGCCGTGCGGGGCTGGGGAACTATGAGTTTGGAGGCACTGAGGGGTAGATCGCCAGAGATGGTGAGGTCTGTGATGGTGCTGCTGATAAAGGTCTGGTGTTTGTCGGTGGGGTCATGGTCCAGGGATAGGTAGGAAGAGGTGTCTGAGAGTTGTCGTCTGGCCTCGGTGCGGTAGAGGTCAGCACGCCAGACTACCACAGCACCTGCCTTGTCAGCGAGTTTAATGATTAAGTCCGGGTTGTTGCGGAGTGAGTGGAGGGCTGCACGTTCAGGAGGGGAGAGGTTGGAGTTAGTCAGGGGAGTGGAGAATTTGAGGCGGCCGATGTCACGCCGGCAGTTGGAGATGAAAAGTTCTAGTGAGGGTAGTTGGCCAAACGGGGGGGGTCCAAGAGGAGGGGGTCCGTTGGAGACGGGAGAAGGGGTCATCAGTGGGGGGTGAGGACTCCTTACCATGGAAAAAGGCTCGGAGGCGGAGGCGGCGGAAGAAGAGCTCCACGTCATGGCGGATGCGGAACTCGTTGATGTGGGGGCGGAGGGGAACAAAGGTGAGGCCCCTGCTGAGGACAGACCGTCCGGTGTCTGAAAGGGGGAGCATGATGGGTTGAATGGCCTCCCTCTGCCCTGTGTTATTTTATGACTTTCTAAATGAAAATGATGGCAATTGGAATTTTTGGCTTCTGCCAAAATTAAAAATATTTTATGGAACATGATTCCAGCCGTTGAAAGCCAAGCATCACCAAGTAATTCAATCAAAGACCTTTTACACCGTGGAAGAAATGTAGCAGGATAATTGGAGCGCAGATCTGAGAAGGCAGATTATACGTCTAATCAGTTTAAGTTGTTACATGTACAATAAAACTCTCCACTCTTTACAACACCCATTAATTACACAAGACACTGCCCTCAGCTTGGGCTCCATAGTAAATTTGCTGAACTATAATTAGGTTTT
>NC_135963.1:58056647-58086647 GCF_053455715.1 Rhinoraja longicauda | reverse complement strand
CTCTGTGCCCCTTCTTGCCTTGGCGATGAACATGATCGTCACGTCTGCTGAACCAGAGTGCCGGGGTCCCAAGACCAAGTCAGGAACGCGCCAACCACCAACCAGGGCCTTCAAGGACAACCGGACTGCCACCACTGAGTCAGTGCCAGGAGGCTGGTGGGTCCTGCAAGTCAAGTCAAGTCAATTTTATTTGTACAGCACATTTAAAAGCAACCCACGTTGACCAAAGTGCTGTACATCAGTTCAGGTACTAAGAAACGAACATACAATGGCACACAAACATAACAGCACATACATAAACAGTTCACAGCGCCCCCTCAGAGGACCTCAAACGCTAGGGAATAGAAATAGGTTTTGAGCCTGGACTTAAAGCAGTCGATGGAGGGGGCAGTTCTGATGGGGAGAGGGATGCTGTTCAAAGTCTAGGAGTTGCAACCGCAAAAGCGCGGTCACCCCTGAGCTTAAGCCTAGACCGCGGGATAGTCAGTAGGGTTGGAGGAACTGATTGGACGGGCAAGGACGAGGTTTAAGCCAGGAAAGTCAAGGTCCTGGTGCTGAAGACGGGCAAAGTCATGGACAGGTTCTGCTTCAGCATCGAAGGGATACCAATCCCAACGGCCTCCGAACGGCCAGTGAAGAGTCTTGGCAAGGTGTTTAACAGCAGCCTGAAGGGCACAGCATCAGTCCAGGCAACCTGTCAGGAGCTGTCAGGATAAGACAATAACTGCAGGTGCTGGTACAAATCGAAGGTATTTATTCACAAAATGCTGGAGTAACTCAGCAGGTCAGGCAGCATCTCAGGAGAGAAGGCATGGGTGACGTTTCGGGTCGAGACCCTTCTTCAGACTGATGTCAGGGGGGGGTGGGACAAAGGAAGGATATAGGTGGAGACAGGAAGATAGAGGGAGATCTGGGAAAGCTGGAGAGCTGGTTGAGAGCGGTGGACCGGTCAGGGTGGTTCAAGGTGTGGATCTACCAGCGTGGTATCCTGCCAAGGATACTCTGGCCACTGCATGTCCACAAGGTCCCAATCTCCATCATAGAGAGCTTGGAGAGGAAAGTCAGCAGCTTCCTCAGGAGGTGGCTGGGACTGCCCTGCAACCTTAGCAGCACCGCCCTTTACGGTAACAGAACCAAGCTCCTGCTGCCCCTGAGGACCCTGGAGGAGGAGGAGTGCAAGGTGACTCGGGCCAGAGAGGTGATGCTGTACAGGGACTCCAGTGACCACATGGTGGCTCAGGCAGGGGTGGAGGTGAGAACTTGGAGGAAGTGGAGAGCCGGCGGAGCTGTGCTGCAAGCGGAGCCTGGGATACGCCACAGAGTCCTGGTGGACAAAGGCCAGAGATGAAAAGGTGACAAAATGGGGTCAGACAAGGAGAGAAGAGGAGGAAAATGTAAAGCTAGAGGAAGGGGTGTAGAAGGGATGGGGATGGGAGGCAAGAGGAGTGGGATAGTGGGGGAAATGGGTGTGTTTTATGGTGAAGGGGGACTAGGAAAGAGAAAGGGAGGGAGGGGGAACTGTATTCATAATTGGAAACATTTATGTTAATACCGTTAGATTGTAAGCTGCCCAAGTAGAACCTTTCACGGTAACTCGGTGCACGCAAGACTGTAAGATCATAGGATCGCTGGAGTTTGGAAGAATGATGGAGGACCTCATTCAAACTTACCGAATAGTGAAAGGCTTGGATAGAGTGGATGTGGAGAGAATGTTTCCACTAGTGGCAGAGTCTAGGACCAGAGGGCACAGCCTCAGAATTAAAGGACGTTTCTTTAAGAAGAAGATGAGGAGGAATTTCTTTAGTCAGAGGGTGGTGAATTTGTGGAATTATTTGCCACAGATGACTGTGGAGGCCAAGCCAGTGGATATTTATAATGCAGAGATAGATAGATTCTTGATTAGTACGGGTGTCGGGGGTTATGGGGTGAAGGCAGGAGAATGGGGTTAGGAGGGAGAGATAGATCAGCCACGATTGAATGTCGGAGTAGATGATGGGCCGAATGGCCTAATTCTGCTCCTTTCACTTACGATCATCAGACATAGGAGCAGAATTAGGCCATTCAGCCCGTCGACATTGCTCCGCCATTCAATCATGGCAGATCTATCTCTCCCTCCTAGCCCCATTCTCCTGCCTTCGCCCCATAACCTTTGACGCCATAACTAATCAAGAACCTTTGCTTTAAAATTACCCATTGACTTGGCCTCCACAGCCGTCTGTGGCAATGAGTTGCACAGATTCACCACCTAAGGAAATCCCTCCTCATCTCCATTCTAGTGGTGTGTCCTTTGACTCTAAGGCTGTGCCCTCTGGAGCGGGACTCTCCCACTACATAACAGTAACAAAAGAGCACCCATACCAATATGAAAACATGCTGAACCCAGAATTAAGGAACCATGATGATAGAACGTTGTGAAGATAATAAATATGGAACCCAATGCTGTGCTGTCTTCTTATCATTTAATTATATTGTTTGTGTTTAATAGAAGTCAAAGATTATAAGTCTGTCACGTTTAATAATGTAATACAGTAATTTTCACTGTGCGGAAATTGGAGTAAGAGCTAAAAATAACCATCAGAGACACCATCAAGACTGAAGGAATTGAGTAGAGAACCAGTTAAATAGTGTTTACCCCAAAAAAAACATTCAAGACATGACAACTCTGGAATAATAAGCACAAATTATGTTTAAGTAATATTATTTTCTCCCAACTTGCAAGAATTTTTCATTCCTTAAGGAAGGAGATGAGGAGGAATTTCTTGAGCCAGAGGGTGGTGAATCTGTGGAATTCATTACCACAGAAGGCTGTGGAGGCCAAGTCAGTGGGTATTTTTAAAGCGGAGATTGATAGATTCTAGATTAGTACGGGTGTCGGGGGTTATGGGGAGAAGGCAGGAGAATGGGGTTAGGAGGGAGAGATAGATTGAATGGTGGTTGAATGGTGGAGTGGACTTGATGGGCCGAATGGCCTAACTTTGCTCCTATCACTTATAAACACGAACACAGAGGATGGTGGGCATATGGAATGAGCTGCCAGGGAAAGTAGTTGAAGCAGGTTTAATAACAACATTTAAACGGCATTTGGACAGGTACATGGACAGGAAAGGTTTGGAGGGATATGGACAAACACGGGTAAATGGGGCCTAGCTCAGATGGGTCATCCTGGCTGGCATGGATGAGTTGGGCGAAAGGCCTGTTTCCATGTTGTGTGCCTCTATGACTCTATGTTCATCAGATCTGTGCCAGATACACAGTTCATCTTGGCCCCCTCCTCAATAGACAATAGACAATAGGTGCAGGAGGAGGCCATTCGGCCCTTCGAGCCACCACCGCCATTCAATGTGATCATGGCTGATCATTCTCAATCAGTACCCCGTTCCTGCCTTCTCCCCATACCCCCTGACGCCGCTATCCTTAAGAGCTCTATCCAGCTCTCTCTTGAATGCATTCAGAGAATTGGCCTCCACTGCCTTCTGAGGCAGAGAATTCCACAGATTCACAACTCTCTGACTGAAAAAGTTTTTCCTCATTTCAGTTCTAAATGGCCTACCCCTTATTCCTAAACTGTGGCCCCTGGTTCTGGACTCCCCCAACATTGGGAACATGTTTCCTGCCTCTAACGTGTCCAACCCCCTAATAATCTTATACGTTTCGATAAGATCCCCTCTCATCCTTCTAAATTCCAGTGTATACAAGCCTAGTCGCTCCAGTCTTTCAACATACGACAGTCCCGCCATTCCGGGAATTAACCTAGTGAACCTACGCTGCACGCCCTCAATAGCAAGAATATCCTTCCTCAAATTTGGAGACCAAAACTGCACACAGTACTCCAGGTGCGGTCTCAGATCCCACCCTCACGAGGAACACAATAAAGGTATGTGGCAGGGTGGAGACCAAGGTGCTACAGTCATGCCCTTTGTACCCTCTCGCCCTGCACCCTCTCCCCTGCACCCTCTCACCCTGCACCCTCTCCCCCTGCACCCTCTCCCCCTGCACCCTCTCACCCTGCACCCTCTCACCCTGCACCCTCTCACCTTGCACCCTCTCACACTGCACCCTCTCCCCCTGCACCCTCTCACCCTGCACCCTCTCCCCCTGCACCCTCACACTGCACCCTCTCACCCTGCACCCTCTCCCCTGCACCCTCTCACCCTGCACCCTCTCCCCCTGCACCCTCTCCCCCTGCACCCTCTCACCCTGCACCCTCTCACCCTGCACCCTCTCACCCTGCACCCTCTTACCCTGCACCCTCTAGCCCTGCACCCTCTCACCCTGCACCCTCTCACCCTGCACCCTCTCACCCTGCACCCTCTAGCCCTGCACCCTCTCACCCTGCACCCTCACACCCTGCACCCTCTAGCCCTGCACCCTCTAGCCCTGCACCCTCTAGCCCTGCACCCTCTCACCCTGCACCCTCTCACCCTGCACCCTCTAGCCCTGCACCCTCTCGCCCTGCACCCTCTCGCCCTGCACCCTCTCCCCTGCACCCTCTCCCCTGCACCCTCTCCCCTGCACCCTCTCGCCCTGCACCCTCTCACCCTGCACCCTCTCCCCTGCACCCTCTCCCCTGCACCCTCTCACCCTGCACCCTCTAGCCCTGCACCCTCTCACCCTGCACCCTCTCACCCTGCACCCTCTCACCCTGCACCCTCTCACCCTGCACCCTCTCACCCTGCACCCTCTCACCCTGCACCCTCTCACCCTGCACCCTCTCACCCTGCACCCTCTAGCCCTGCACCCTCTCACCCTGCACCCTCTCACCCTGCACCCTCTAGCCCTGCACCCTCTCACCCTGCACCCTCTAGCCCTGCACCCTCTCACCCTGCACCCTCTCACCCTGCACCCTCTCACCCTGCACCCTCTCACCCTGCACCCTCTAGCCCTGCACCCTCTAGCCCTGCACCCTCTCACCCTGCACCCTCTCACCCTGCACCCTCTAGCCCTGCACCCTCTCACCCTGCACCCTCTCACCCTGCACCCTCTCACCCTGCACCCTCTAGCCCTGCACCCTCTCACCCTGCACCCTCTCACCCTGCACCCTCTCACCCTGCACCCTCTCACCCTGCACCCTCTCACCCTGCACCCTCTCACCCTGCACCCTCTCACCCTGCACCCTCTCACCCTGCACCCTCTAGCCCTGCACCCTCTCACCCTGCACCCTCTCACCCTGCACCCTCTAGCCCTGCACCCTCTCACCCTGCACCCTCTAGCCCTGCACCCTCTCACCCAGCACCCTCTCACCCTGCACCCTCTCACCCTGCACCCTCTCACCCTGCACCCTCTAGCCCTGCACCCTCTAGCCCTGCACCCTCTCACCCTGCACCCTCTCACCCTGCACCCTCTAGCCCTGCACCCTCTCACCCTGCACCCTCTCACCCTGCACCCTCTCACCCTGCACCCTCTAGCCCTGCACCCTCTCACCCTGCACCCTCTCACCCTGCACCCTCTAGCCCTGCACCCTCTCACCCTGCACCCTCTCACCCTGCACCCTCTCACCCTGCACCCTCTAGCCCTGCACCCTCTCACCCTGCACCCTCTCACCCTGCACCCTCTAGCCCTGCACCCTCTCACCCTGCACCCTCTCACCCTGCACCCTCTCACCCTGCACCCTCTCACCCTGCTCCCTCTAGCCCTGCACCCTCTAGCCCTGCACCCTCTCACCCTGCACCCTCTAGCCCTGCACCCTCTAGCCCTGCACCCTCTAGCCCTGCACCCTCTAGCCCTGCACCCTCCTGCCCTGCACCCTCACACCCTGCACCCTCTCACCCTGCCCCCTCTAGCCCTGCACCCTCTAGCCCTGCACCCTCTAGCCCTGCACCCTCTAGCCCTGCACCCTCTAGCCCTGCACCCTCTCACCCTGCACCCTCTCACCCTGCACCCTCTCACCCTGCATCCTCTCACCCTGCACCCTCTAGCCCTGCACCCTCTCACCCTGCACCCTCTCACCCTGCACCCTCTCACCCTGCACCCTCTCACCCTGCACCCTCTCACCCTGCACCCTCTCACCCTGCACCCTCTCACCCTGCACCCTCTCACCCTGCACCCTCTCACCCTGCACCCTCACACCCTGCACCCTCTCACCCTGCACCCTCTCACCCTGCACCCTCTCACCCTGCACCCTCTCACCCTGCACCCTCACACCCTGCACCCTCTCACCCTGCACCCTCTAGCCCTGCACCCTCACACCCTGCACCCTCACACCCTGCACCCTCTCACCCTGCACCCTCTAGCCCTGCACCCTCTAGCCCTGCACCCTCTAGCCCTGCACCCTCTCACCCTGCACCCTCTCACCCTGCACCCTCTAGCCCTGCACCCTCTCGCCATGCACCCTCTCACCCTGCACCCTCTAGCCCTGCACCCTCTAGCCCTGCACCCTCTAGCCCTGCACCCTCTAGCCCTGCACCCTCTAGCCCTGCACCCTCTAGCCCTGCACCCTCTAGCCCTACACCCTCACACCCTGCACCCTCTCACCCTGCACCCTCTAGCCCTGCACCCTCTAGCCCTGCACCCTCTAGCCCTGCACCCTCTAGCCCTGCACCCTCTAGCCCTGCACCCTCTAGCCCTGCACCCTCTCACCCTGCACCCTCTCACCCTGCACCCTCTCACCTCACCCTCTCGCCCTGCACCCTCTCACCCTGCACCCTCTAGCCCTGCACCCTCTAGCCCTGCACCCTCTAGCCCTGCACCCTCTAGCCCTGCACCCTCTAGCCCTGCACCCTCTAGCCCTGCACCCTCTCCCCTGCACCCTCTCACCCTGCACCCTCTCACCCTGCACCCTCTCACCCTGCACCCTCTAGCCCTGCACCCTCTAGCCCTGCACCCTCTCACCCTGCACCCTCTCACCCTGCACCCTCTAGCCCTGCACCCTCTCGCCCTGCACCCTCTCGCCCTGCACCCTCTCCCCTGCACCCTCTCCCCGGCACCCTCTCCCCTGCACCCTCTCGCCCTGCACCCTCTCACCCTGCACCCTCTCCCCTGCACCCTCTCCCCTGCACCCTCTCACCCTGCACCCTCTAGCCCTGCACCCTCTCACCCTGCACCCTCTCACCCTGCACCCTCTCACCCTGCACCCTCTCACCCTGCACCCTCTCACCCTGCACCCTCTCACCCTGCACCCTCTCACCCTGCACCCTCTCACCCTGCACCCTCTAGCCCTGCACCCTCTCTACCTGCACCCTCTCACCCTGCACCCTCTAGCCCTGCACCCTCTCACCCTGCACCCTCTAGCCCTGCACCCTCTCACCCTGCACCCTCTCACCCTGCACCCTCTCACCCTGCACCCTCTCACCCTGCACCCTCTAGCCCTGCACCCTCTAGCCCTGCACCCTCTCACCCTGCACCCTCTCACCCTGCACCCTCTAGCCCTGCACCCTCTCACCCTGCACCCTCTCACCCTGCACCCTCTCACCCTGCACCCTCTAGCCCTGCACCCTCTCACCCTGCACCCTCTCACCCTGCACCCTCTAACCCTGCACCCTCTCACCCTGCACCCTCTCACCCTGCACCCTCTCACCCTGCACCCTCTAGCCCTGCACCTCTCACCCTGCACCCTCTCACCCTGCACCCTCTAGCCCTGCACCCTCTCACCCTGCACCCTCTCACCCTGCACCCTCTCACCCTGCACCCTCTCACCCTGCACCCTCTAGCCCTGCACCCTCTAGCCCTGCACCCTCTCACCCTGCACCCTCTAGCCCTGCACCCTCTAGCCCTGCACCCTCTAGCCCTGCACCCTCTAGCCCTGCACCCTCTAGCCCTGCACCCTCCAGCCCTGCACCCTCACACCCTGCACCCTCTCACCCTGCACCCTCTAGCCCTGCACCCTCTAGCCCTGCACCCTCTAGCCCTGCACCCTCTAGCCCTGCACCCTCTCACCCTGCACCCTCTCACCCTGCACCCTCTCACCCTGCATCCTCTCACCCTGCACCCTCTAGCCCTGCACCCTCTCACCCTGCACCCTCTCACCCTGCACCCTCTCACCCTGCACCCTCTCACCCTGCACCCTCTCACCCTGCACCCTCTCACCCTGCACCCTCTCACCCTGCACCCTCTCACCCTGCACCCTCTCACCCTGCACCCTCACACCCTGCACCCTCTCACCCTGCACCCTCTCACCCTGCACCCTCTCACCCTGCACCCTCTCACCCTGCACCCTCACACCCTGCAACCTCTCACCCTGCACCCTCTAGCCCTGCACCCTCACACCCTGCACCCTCACACCCTGCACCCTCTCACCCTGCACCCTCTAGCCCTGCACCCTCTAGCCCTGCACCCTCTAGCCCTGCACCCTCTCACCCTGCACCCTCTCACCCTGCACCCTCTAGCCCTGCTCCCTCTCGCCCTGCACCCTCTCACCCTGCACCCTCTAGCCCTGCACCCTCTAGCCCTGCACCCTCTAGCCCTGCACCCTCTAGCCCTGCACCCTCTAGCCATGCACCCTCTAGCCCTGCACCCTCTAGCCCTGCACCCTCACACCCTGCCCCTCTCACACTGCACCCTCTAGCCCTGCACCCTCTAGCCCTGCACCCTCTAGCCCTGCACCCTCTAGCCCTGCACCCTCTAGCCCTGCACCCTCTAGCCCTGCACCCTCTCACCCTGCACCCTCTCACCCTGCACCCTCTCACCTCACCCTCTCGCCCTGCACCCTCTCACCCTGCACCCTCTAGCCCTGCACCCTCTAGCCCTGCACCCTCTAGCCCTGCACCCTCTAGCCCTGCACCCTCTAGCCCTGCACCCTCTAGCCCTGCACCCTCTCCCCTGCACCCTCTCACCCTGCACCCTCTCACCCTGCACCCTCTCACCCTGCACCCTCTAGCCCTGCACCCTCTAGCCCTGCACCCTCTCACCCTGCACCCTCTCACCCTGCACCCTCTAGCCCTGCACCCTCTCACCCTGCACCCTCTCACCCTGCATCCTCTCACCCTGCACCCTCTAGCCCTGCACCCTCTCACCCTGCACCCTCTCACCCTGCACCCTCTAGCCCTGCACCCTCTCACCCTGCACCCTCTCACCCTGCACCCTCTCACCCTGCACCCTCTAGCCCTGCACCCTCTCCCCTGCACCCTCTAGCCCTGCACCCTCTCACCCTGCACCCTCTCACCCTGCACCCTCTCACCCTGCACCCTCTCACCCTGCACCCTCTCACCCTGCACCCTCTCACCCTGCACCCTCTCACCCTGCACCCTCTCACCCTGCACCCTCTCACCCTGCACCCTCACACCCTGCACCCTCTCACCCTGCACCCTCTCACCCTGCACCCTCTCACCCTGCACCCTCTCACCCTGCACCCTCACACCCTGCAACCTCTCACCCTGCACCCTCTAGCCCTGCACCCTCACACCCTGCACCCTCACACCCTGCACCCTCTCACCCTGCACCCTCTAGCCCTGCACCCTCTAGCCCTGCACCCTCTAGCCCTGCACCCTCTCACCCTGCACCCTCTCACCCTGCACCCTCTAGCCCTGCTCCCTCTCGCCCTGCACCCTCTCACCCTGCACCCTCTAGCCCTGCACCCTCTAGCCCTGCACCCTCTAGCCCCGCACCCTCTAGCCCTGCACCCTCTAGCCATGCACCCTCTAGCCCTGCACCCTCTAGCCCTGCACCCTCACACCCTGCCCCTCTCACACTGCACCCTCTAGCCCTGCACCCTCTAGCCCTGCACCCTCTAGCCCTGCACCCTCTAGCCCTGCACCCTCTAGCCCTGCACCCTCTAGCCCTGCACCCTCTCACCCTGCACCCTCTCACCCTGCACCCTCTCACCTCACCCTCTCGCCCTGCACCCTCTCACCCTGCACCCTCTAGCCCTGCACCCTCTAGCCCTGCACCCTCTAGCCCTGCACCCTCTAGCCCTGCACCCTCTAGCCCTGCACCCTCTAGCCCTGCACCCTCTCCCCTGCACCCTCTCACCCTGCACCCTCTCACCCTGCACCCTCTCACCCTGCACCCTCTAGCCCTGCACCCTCTAGCCCTGCACCCTCTCACCCTGCACCCTCTCACCCTGCACCCTCTAGCCCTGCACCCTCTCACCCTGCACCCTCTCACCCTGCACCCTCTCACCCTGCACCCTCTAGCCCTGCACCCTCTCACCC
The DNA here is from genome assembly GCF_053455715.1 of Rhinoraja longicauda. Lineage (NCBI taxonomy): Eukaryota > Metazoa > Chordata > Chondrichthyes > Rajiformes > Arhynchobatidae > Rhinoraja > Rhinoraja longicauda. The sequence goes on along the minus strand of NC_135963.1, from coordinate 58,076,562 downwards.
TGCACCCTCTCACCCTGCACCCTCTAGCCCTGCACCCTCTCACCCTGCACCCTCTCACCCTGCACCCTCTCACCCTGCACCCTCTAGCCCTGCACCCTCTCACCCTGCACCCTCTCACCCTGCACCCTCTAGCCCTGCACCCTCTCACCCTGCACCCTCTCACCCTGCACCCTCTCACCCTGCACCCTCTCACCCTGCACCCTCTAGCCCTGCACCCTCTAGCCCTGCACCCTCTCACCCTGCACCCTCTAGCCCTGCACCCTCTAGCCCTGCACCCTCTAGCCCTGCACCCTCTAGCCCTGCACCCTCTAGCCCTGCACCCTCCTGCCCTGCACCCTCACACCCTGCACCCTCTCACCCTGCACCCTCTAGCCCTGCACCCTCTAGCCCTGCACCCTCTAGCCCTGCACCCTCTAGCCCTGCACCCTCTCACCCTGCACCCTCTCACCCTGCACCCTCTCACCCTGCATCCTCTCACCCTGCACCCTCTCGCCCTGCACCCTCTCACCCTGCACCCTCTCACCCTGCACCCTCTCACCCTGCACCCTCTCACCCTGCACCCTCTCACCCTGCACCCTCTCACCCTGCACCCTCTCACCCTGCACCCTCACACCCTGCACCCTCTCACCCTGCACCCTCTAGCCCTGCACCCTCACACCCTGCACCCTCACACCCTGCACCCTCTCACCCTGCACCCTCTAGCCCTGCACCCTCTAGCCCTGCACCCTCTAGCCCTGCACCCTCTCACCCTGCACCCTCTCACCCTGCACCCTCTAGCCCTGCACCCTCTCGCCCTGCACCCTCTCACCCTGCACCCTCTAGCCCTGCACCCTCTAGCCCTGCACCCTCTAGCCCTGCACCCTCTAGCCCTGCACCCTCTAGCCCTGCACCCTCTAGCCCTGCACCCTCTAGCCCTACACCCTCACACCCTGCACCCTCTCACCCTGCACCCTCTCACCCTGCACCCTCTCACCCTGCACCCTCTCACCCTGCACCCTCACACCCTGCACCCTCTCACCCTGCACCCTCTAGCCCTGCACCCTCACACCCTGCACCCTCACACCCTGCACCCTCTCACCCTGCACCCTCTAGCCCTGCACCCTCTAGCCCTGCACCCTCTAGCCCTGCACCCTCTCACCCTGCACCCTCTCACCCTGCACCCTCTAGCCCTGCACCCTCTCGCCCTGCACCCTCTCACCCTGCACCCTCTAGCCCTGCACCCTCTAGCCCTGCACCCTCTAGCCCTGCACCCTCTAGCCCTGCACCCTCTAGCCCTGCACCCTCTAGCCCTGCACCCTCTAGCCCTGCACCCTCTAGCCCTACACCCTCACACCCTGCACCCTCTCACCCTGCACCCTCTAGCCCTGCACCCTCTAGCCCTGCACCCTCTAGCCCTGCACCCTCTAGCCCTGCACCCTCTAGCCCTGCACCCTCTAGCCCAGCACCCTCTCACCCTGCACCCTCTCACCCTGCACCCTCTCACCTCACCCTCTCGCCCTGCACCCTCTCACCCTGCACCCTCTAGCCCTGCACCCTCTAGCCCTGCACCCTCTAGCCCTGCACCCTCTAGCCCTGCACCCTCTAGCCCTGCACCCTCTAGCCCTGCACCCTCTCCCCTGCACCCTCTCACCCTGCACCCTCTCACCCTGCACCCTCTCACCCTGCACCCTCTAGCCCTGCACCCTCTAGCCCTGCACCCTCTCACCCTGCACCCTCTCACCCTGCACCCTCTAGCCCTGCACCCTCTCGCCCTGCACCCTCTCGCCCTGCACCCTCTCCCCTGCACCCTCTCCCCTGCACCCTCTCCCCTGCACCCTCTCGCCCTGCACCCTCTCACCCTGCACCCTCTCCCCTGCACCCTCTCCCCTGCACCCTCTCACCCTGCACCCTCTAGCCCTGCACCCTCTCACCCTGCACCCTCTCACCCTGCACCCTCTCACCCTGCACCCTCTCACCCTGCACCCTCTCACCCTGCACCCTCTCACCCTGCACCCTCTCACCCTGCACCCTCTCACCCTGCACCCTCTAGCCCTGCACCCTCTCTACCTGCACCCTCTCACCCTGCACCCTCTAGCCCTGCACCCTCTCACCCTGCACCCTCTAGCCCTGCACCCTCTCACCTCACCCTCTCGCCCTGCACCCTCTCACCCTGCACCCTCTAGCCCTGCACCCTCTAGCCCTGCACCCTCTAGCCCTGCACCCTCTAGCCCTGCACCCTCTAGCCCTGCACCCTCTAGCCCTGCACCCTCTCCCCTGCACCCTCTCACCCTGCACCCTCTCACCCTGCACCCTCTCACCCTGCACCCTCTAGCCCTGCACCCTCTAGCCCTGCACCCTCTCACCCTGCACCCTCTCACCCTGCACCCTCTAGCCCTGCACCCTCTCACCCTGCACCCTCTCACCCTGCACCCTCTCACCCTGCACCCTCTAGCCCTGCACCCTCTCACCCTGCACCCTCTCACCCTGCACCCTCTAGCCCTGCACCCTCTCACCCTGCACCCTCTCACCCTGCACCCTCTCACCCTGCACCCTCTAGCCCTGCACCCTCTCACCCTGCACCCTCTCACCCTGCACCCTCTAGCCCTGCACCCTCTCACCCTGCACCCTCTCACCCTGCACCCTCTCACCCTGCACCCTCTCACCCTGCACCCTCTAGCCCTGCACCCTCTAGCCCTGCACCCTCTCACCCTGCACCCTCTAGCCCTGCACCCTCTAGCCCTGCACCCTCTAGCCCTGCACCCTCTAGCCCTGCACCCTCTAGCCCTGCACCCTCCTGCCCTGCACCCTCACACCCTGCACCCTCTCACCCTGCACCCTCTAGCCCTGCACCCTCTAGCCCTGCACCCTCTAGCCCTGCACCCTCTAGCCCTGCACCCTCTCACCCTGCACCCTCTCACCCTGCACCCTCTCACCCTGCATCCTCTCACCCTGCACCCTCTCGCCCTGCACCCTCTCACCCTGCACCCTCTCACCCTGCACCCTCTCACCCTGCACCCTCTCACCCTGCACCCTCTCACCCTGCACCCTCTCACCCTGCACCCTCTCACCCTGCACCCTCACACCCTGCACCCTCTCACCCTGCACCCTCTAGCCCTGCACCCTCACACCCTGCACCCTCACACCCTGCACCCTCTCACCCTGCACCCTCTAGCCCTGCACCCTCTAGCCCTGCACCCTCTAGCCCTGCACCCTCTCACCCTGCACCCTCTCACCCTGCACCCTCTAGCCCTGCACCCTCTCGCCCTGCACCCTCTCACCCTGCACCCTCTAGCCCTGCACCCTCTAGCCCTGCACCCTCTAGCCCTGCACCCTCTAGCCCTGCACCCTCTAGCCCTGCACCCTCTAGCCCTGCACCCTCTAGCCCTACACCCTCACACCCTGCACCCTCTCACCCTGCACCCTCTCACCCTGCACCCTCTCACCCTGCACCCTCTCACCCTGCACCCTCACACCCTGCACCCTCTCACCCTGCACCCTCTAGCCCTGCACCCTCACACCCTGCACCCTCACACCCTGCACCCTCTCACCCTGCACCCTCTAGCCCTGCACCCTCTAGCCCTGCACCCTCTAGCCCTGCACCCTCTCACCCTGCACCCTCTCACCCTGCACCCTCTAGCCCTGCACCCTCTCGCCCTGCACCCTCTCACCCTGCACCCTCTAGCCCTGCACCCTCTAGCCCTGCACCCTCTAGCCCTGCACCCTCTAGCCCTGCACCCTCTAGCCCTGCACCCTCTAGCCCTGCACCCTCTAGCCCTGCACCCTCTAGCCCTACACCCTCACACCCTGCACCCTCTCACCCTGCACCCTCTAGCCCTGCACCCTCTAGCCCTGCACCCTCTAGCCCTGCACCCTCTAGCCCTGCACCCTCTAGCCCTGCACCCTCTAGCCCAGCACCCTCTCACCCTGCACCCTCTCACCCTGCACCCTCTCACCTCACCCTCTCGCCCTGCACCCTCTCACCCTGCACCCTCTAGCCCTGCACCCTCTAGCCCTGCACCCTCTAGCCCTGCACCCTCTAGCCCTGCACCCTCTAGCCCTGCACCCTCTAGCCCTGCACCCTCTCCCCTGCACCCTCTCACCCTGCACCCTCTCACCCTGCACCCTCTCACCCTGCACCCTCTAGCCCTGCACCCTCTAGCCCTGCACCCTCTCACCCTGCACCCTCTCACCCTGCACCCTCTAGCCCTGCACCCTCTCGCCCTGCACCCTCTCGCCCTGCACCCTCTCCCCTGCACCCTCTCCCCTGCACCCTCTCCCCTGCACCCTCTCGCCCTGCACCCTCTCACCCTGCACCCTCTCCCCTGCACCCTCTCCCCTGCACCCTCTCACCCTGCACCCTCTAGCCCTGCACCCTCTCACCCTGCACCCTCTCACCCTGCACCCTCTCACCCTGCACCCTCTCACCCTGCACCCTCTCACCCTGCACCCTCTCACCCTGCACCCTCTCACCCTGCACCCTCTCACCCTGCACCCTCTAGCCCTGCACCCTCTCTACCTGCACCCTCTCACCCTGCACCCTCTAGCCCTGCACCCTCTCACCCTGCACCCTCTAGCCCTGCACCCTCTCACCCTGCACCCTCTCACCCTGCACCCTCTCACCCTGCACCCTCTCACCCTGCACCCTCTAGCCCTGCACCCTCTAGCCCTGCACCCTCTCACCCTGCACCCTCTCACCCTGCACCCTCTAGCCCTGCACCCTCTCACCCTGCACCCTCTCACCCTGCACCCTCTCACCCTGCACCCTCTAGCCCTGCACCCTCTCACCCTGCACCCTCTCACCCTGCACCCTCTAACCCTGCACCCTCTCACCCTGCACCCTCTCACCCTGCACCCTCTCACCCTGCACCCTCTAGCCCTGCACCTCTCACCCTGCACCCTCTCACCCTGCACCCTCTAGCCCTGCACCCTCTCACCCTGCACCCTCTCACCCTGCACCCTCTCACCCTGCACCCTCTCACCCTGCACCCTCTAGCCCTGCACCCTCTAGCCCTGCACCCTCTCACCCTGCACCCTCTAGCCCTGCACCCTCTAGCCCTGCACCCTCTAGCCCTGCACCCTCTAGCCCTGCACCCTCTAGCCCTGCACCCTCCAGCCCTGCACCCTCACACCCTGCACCCTCTCACCCTGCACCCTCTAGCCCTGCACCCTCTAGCCCTGCACCCTCTAGCCCTGCACCCTCTAGCCCTGCACCCTCTCACCCTGCACCCTCTCACCCTGCACCCTCTCACCCTGCACCCTCTCACCCTGCACCCTCTCACCCTGCACCCTCTCACCCTGCACCCTCACACCCTGCAACCTCTCACCCTGCACCCTCTAGCCCTGCACCCTCACACCCTGCACCCTCACACCCTGCACCCTCTCACCCTGCACCCTCTAGCCCTGCACCCTCTAGCCCTGCACCCTCTAGCCCTGCACCCTCTCACCCTGCACCCTCTCACCCTGCACCCTCTAGCCCTGCTCCCTCTCGCCCTGCACCCTCTCACCCTGCACCCTCTAGCCCTGCACCCTCTAGCCCTGCACCCTCTAGCCCTGCACCCTCTAGCCCTGCACCCTCTAGCCATGCACCCTCTAGCCCTGCACCCTCTAGCCCTGCACCCTCACACCCTGCCCCTCTCACACTGCACCCTCTAGCCCTGCACCCTCTAGCCCTGCACCCTCTAGCCCTGCACCCTCTAGCCCTGCACCCTCTAGCCCTGCACCCTATAGCCCTGCACCCTCTCACCCTGCACCCTCTCACCCTGCACCCTCTCACCTCACCCTCTCGCCCTGCACCCTCTCACCCTGCACCCTCTAGCCCTGCACCCTCTAGCCCTGCACCCTCTAGCCCTGCACCCTCTAGCCCTGCACCCTCTAGCCCTGCACCCTCTAGCCCTGCACCCTCTCCCCTGCACCCTCTCACCCTGCACCCTCTCACCCTGCACCCTCTCACCCTGCACCCTCTAGCCCTGCACCCTCTAGCCCTGCACCCTCTCACCCTGCACCCTCTCACCCTGCACCCTCTAGCCCTGCACCCTCTCACCCTGCACCCTCTCACCCTGCACCCTCTCACCCTGCACCCTCTAGCCCTGCACCCTCTCACCCTGCACCCTCTCACCCTGCACCCTCTAGCCCTGCACCCTCTCACCCTGCACCCTCTCACCCTGCACCCTCTCACCCTGCACCCTCTAGCCCTGCACCCTCTCACCCTGCACCCTCTCACCCTGCACCCTCTAGCCCTGCACCCTCTCACCCTGCACCCTCTCACCCTGCACCCTCTCACCCTGCACCCTCTCACCCTGCACCCTCTAGCCCTGCACCCTCTAGCCCTGCACCCTCTCACCCTGCACCCTCTAGCCCTGCACCCTCTAGCCCTGCACCCTCTAGCCCTGCACCCTCTAGCCCTGCACCCTCTAGCCCTGCACCCTCCTGCCCTGCACCCTCACACCCTGCACCCTCTCACCCTGCACCCTCTAGCCCTGCACCCTCTAGCCCTGCACCCTCTAGCCCTGCACCCTCTAGCCCTGCACCCTCTCACCCTGCACCCTCTCACCCTGCACCCTCTCACCCTGCATCCTCTCACCCTGCACCCTCTCGCCCTGCACCCTCTCACCCTGCACCCTCTCACACTGCACCCTCTCACCCTGCACCCTCTCACCCTGCACCCTCTCACCCTGCACCCTCTCACCCTGCACCCTCTCACCCTGCACCCTCACACCCTGCACCCTCTCACCCTGCACCCTCTAGCCCTGCACCCTCACACCCTGCACCCTCACACCCTGCACCCTCTCACCCTGCACCCTCTAGCCCTGCACCCTCTAGCCCTGCACCCTCTAGCCCTGCACCCTCTCACCCTGCACCCTCTCACCCTGCACCCTCTAGCCCTGCACCCTCTCGCCCTGCACCCTCTCACCCTGCACCCTCTAGCCCTGCACCCTCTAGCCCTGCACCCTCTAGCCCTGCACCCTCTAGCCCTGCACCCTCTAGCCCTGCACCCTCTAGCCCTGCACCCTCTAGCCCTACACCCTCACACCCTGCACCCTCTCACCCTGCACCCTCTCACCCTGCACCCTCTCACCCTGCACCCTCTCACCCTGCACCCTCACACCCTGCACCCTCTCACCCTGCACCCTCTAGCCCTGCACCCTCACACCCTGCACCCTCACACCCTGCACCCTCTCACCCTGCACCCTCTAGCCCTGCACCCTCTAGCCCTGCACCCTCTAGCCCTGCACCCTCTCACCCTGCACCCTCTCACCCTGCACCCTCTAGCCCTGCACCCTCTCGCCCTGCACCCTCTCACCCTGCACCCTCTAGCCCTGCACCCTCTAGCCCTGCACCCTCTAGCCCTGCACCCTCTAGCCCTGCACCCTCTAGCCCTGCACCCTCTAGCCCTGCACCCTCTAGCCCTACACCCTCACACCCTGCACCCTCTCACCCTGCACCCTCTAGCCCTGCACCCTCTAGCCCTGCACCCTCTAGCCCTGCACCCTCTAGCCCTGCACCCTCTAGCCCTGCACCCTCTAGCCCTGCACCCTCTCACCCTGCACCCTCTCACCCTGCACCCTCTCACCTCACCCTCTCGCCCTGCACCCTCTCACCCTGCACCCTCTAGCCCTGCACCCTCTAGCCCTGCACCCTCTAGCCCTGCACCCTCTAGCCCTGCACCCTCTAGCCCTGCACCCTCTAGCCCTGCACCCTCTCCCCTGCACCCTCTCACCCTGCACCCTCTCACCCTGCACCCTCTCACCCTGCACCCTCTAGCCCTGCACCCTCTAGCCCTGCACCCTCTCACCCTGCACCCTCTCACCCTGCACCCTCTAGCCCTGCACCCTCTCGCCCTGCACCCTCTCGCCCTGCACCCTCTCCCCTGCACCCTCTCCCCTGCACCCTCTCCCCTGCACCCTCTCGCCCTGCACCCTCTCACCCTGCACCCTCTCCCCTGCACCCTCTCCCCTGCACCCTCTCACCCTGCACCCTCTAGCCCTGCACCCTCTCACCCTGCACCCTCTCACCCTGCACCCTCTCACCCTGCACCCTCTCACCCTGCACCCTCTCACCCTGCACCCTCTCACCCTGCACCCTCTCACCCTGCACCCTCTCACCCTGCACCCTCTAGCCCTGCACCCTCTCTACCTGCACCCTCTCACCCTGCACCCTCTAGCCCTGCACCCTCTCACCCTGCACCCTCTCACCCTGCACCCTCTCACCCTGCACCCTCTCACCCTGCACCCTCTAGCCCTGCACCCTCTAGCCCTGCACCCTCTCACCCTGCACCCTCTCACCCTGCACCCTCTAGCCCTGCACCCTCTCACCCTGCACCCTCTCACCCTGCACCCTCTCACCCTGCACCCTCTAGCCCTGCACCCTCTCACCCTGCACCCTCTCACCCTGCACCCTCTAACCCTGCACCCTCTCACCCTGCACCCTCTCACCCTGCACCCTCTCACCCTGCACCCTCTAGCCCTGCACCTCTCACCCTGCACCCTCTCACCCTGCACCCTCTAGCCCTGCACCCTCTCACCCTGCACCCTCTCACCCTGCACCCTCTCACCCTGCACCCTCTCACCCTGCACCCTCTAGCCCTGCACCCTCTAGCCCTGCACCCTCTCACCCTGCACCCTCTAGCCCTGCACCCTCTAGCCCTGCACCCTCTAGCCCTGCACCCTCTAGCCCTGCACCCTCTAGCCCTGCACCCTCCAGCCCTGCACCCTCACACCCTGCACCCTCTCACCCTGCACCCTCTAGCCCTGCACCCTCTAGCCCTGCACCCTCTAGCCCTGCACCCTCTAGCCCTGCACCCTCTCACCCTGCACCCTCTCACCCTGCACCCTCTCACCCTGCATCCTCTCACCCTGCACCCTCTAGCCCTGCACCCTCTCACCCTGCACCCTCTCACCCTGCACCCTCTCACCCTGCACCCTCTCACCCTGCACCCTCTCACCCTGCACCCTCTCACCCTGCACCCTCTCACCCTGCACCCTCTCACCCTGCACCCTCTCACCCTGCACCCTCACACCCTGCACCCTCTCACCCTGCACCCTCTCACCCTGCACCCTCTCACCCTGCACCCTCTCACCCTGCACCCTCACACCCTGCAACCTCTCACCCTGCACCCTCTAGCCCTGCACCCTCACACCCTGCACCCTCACACCCTGCACCCTCTCACCCTGCACCCTCTAGCCCTGCACCCTCTAGCCCTGCACCCTCTAGCCCTGCACCCTCTCACCCTGCACCCTCTCACCCTGCACCCTCTAGCCCTGCTCCCTCTCGCCCTGCACCCTCTCACCCTGCACCCTCTAGCCCTGCACCCTCTAGCCCTGCACCCTCTAGCCCTGCACCCTCTAGCCCTGCACCCTCTAGCCATGCACCCTCTAGCCCTGCACCCTCTAGCCCTGCACCCTCACACCTGCCCCTCTCACCCTGCACCCTCTAGCCCTGCACCCTCTAGCCCTGCACCCTCTAGCCCTGCACCCTCTAGCCCTGCACCCTCTAGCCCTGCACCCTCTAGCCCTGCACCCTCTCACCCTGCACCCTCTCACCCTGCACCCTCTCACCTCACCCTCTCGCCCTGCACCCTCTCACCCTGCACCCTCTAGCCCTGCACCCTCTAGCCCTGCACCCTCTAGCCCTGCACCCTCTAGCCCTGCACCCTCTAGCCCTGCACCCTCTAGCCCTGCACCCTCTCCCCTGCACCCTCTCACCCTGCACCCTCTCACCCTGCACCCTCTCACCCTGCACCCTCTAGCCCTGCACCCTCTAGCCCTGCACCCTCTCACCCTGCACCCTCTCACCCTGCACCCTCTAGCCCTGCACCCTCTCACCCTGCACCCTCTCACCCTGCACCCTCTCACCCTGCACCCTCTAGCCCTGCACCCTCTCACCCTGCACCCTCTCACCCTGCACCCTCTAGCCCTGCACCCTCTCACCCTGCACCCTCTCACCCTGCACCCTCTCACCCTGCACCCTCTAGCCCTGCACCCTCTCACCCTGCACCCTCTCACCCTGCACCCTCTAGCCCTGCACCCTCTCACCCTGCACCCTCTCACCCTGCACCCTCTCACCCTGCACCCTCTCACCCTGCACCCTCTAGCCCTGCACCCTCTAGCCCTGCACCCTCTCACCCTGCACCCTCTAGCCCTGCACCCTCTAGCCCTGCACCCTCTTGCCCTGCACCCTCTAGCCCTGCACCCTCTAGCCCTGCACCCTCTCACCCTGCACCCTCTCACCCTGCACCCTCTAGCCCTGCACCCTCTCACCCTGCACCCTCTCACCCTGCACCCTCTCACCCTGCACCCTCTAGCCCTGCACCCTCTCACCCTGCACCCTCTCACCCTGCACCCTCTAGCCCTGCACCCTCTCACCCTGCACCCTCTCACCCTGCACCCTCTCACCCTGCACCCTCTAGCCCTGCACCCTCTCACCCTGCACCCTCTCACCCTGCACCCTCTAGCCCTGCACCCTCTCACCCTGCACCCTCTCACCCTGCACCCTCTCACCCTGCACCCTCTCACCCTGCACCCTCTAGCCCTGCACCCTCTAGCCCTGCACCCTCTCACCCTGCACCCTCTAGCCCTGCACCCTCTAGCCCTGCACCCTCTAGCCCTGCACCCTCTAGCCCTGCACCCTCTAGCCCTGCACCCTCCTGCCCTGCACCCTCACACCCTGCACCCTCTCACCCTGCACCCTCTAGCCCTGCACCCTCTAGCCCTGCACCCTCTAGCCCTGCACCCTCTAGCCCTGCACCCTCTCACCCTGCACCCTCTCACCCTGCACCCTCTCACCCTGCATCCTCTCACCCTGCACCCTCTAGCCCTGCACCCTCTCACCCTGCACCCTCTCACCCTGCACCCTCTCACCCTGCACCCTCTCACCCTGCACCCTCTCACCCTGCACCCTCTCACCCTGCACCCTCTCACCCTGCACCCTCTCACCCTGCACCTTCTCACCCTGCACCCTCACACCCTGCACCCTCTCACCCTGCACCCTCTCACCCTGCACCCTCTCACCCTGCACCCTCTCACCCTGCACCCTCACACCCTGCACCCTCTCACCCTGCACCCTCTAGCCCTGCACCCTCACACCCTGCACCCTCACACCCTGCACCCTCTCACCCTGCACCCTCTAGCCCTGCACCCTCTAGCCCTGCACCCTCTAGCCCTGCACCCTCTCACCCTGCACCCTCTCACCCTGCACCCTCTAGCCCTGCACCCTCTCGCCCTTCACCCTCTCACCCTGCACCCTCTAGCCCTGCACCCTCTAGCCCTGCACCCTCTAGCCCTGCACCCTCTAGCCCTGCACCCTCTAGCCCTGCACCCTCTAGCCCTGCACCCTCTAGCCCTGCACCCTCACACCCTGCACCCTCTCACCCTGCACCCTCTAGCCCTGCACCCTCTAGCCCTGTACCCTCTAGCCCTGCACCCTCTAGCCCTGCACCCTCTAGCCCTGCACCCTCTAGCCCTGCACCCTCTCACCCTGCACCCTCTCACCCTGCACCCTCTCACCTCACCCTCTCGCCCTGCACCTTCTCACCCTGCACCCTCTAGCCCTGCACCCTCTAGCCCTGCACCCTCTAGCCCTGCACCCTCTAGCCCTGCACCCTCTAGCCCTGCACCCTCTAGCCCTGCACCCTCTCCCCTGCACCCTCTCACCCTGCACCCTCTCACCCTGCACCCTCTCACCTCACCCTCTCGCCCTGCACCCTCTCACCCTGCACCCTCTCGCCCTGCACCCTCTCGCCCTGCACCCTCTCCCCCTGCACCCTCTCACCCTGCACCCTCTCGCCCTGCACCCTCTCGCCCTGCACCCTCTCACCCTGCACCCTCCCACCCTACACTGACCGCGGGAGAAGACGGCAAGGGAAGAGAAAAGACATTGTGGCCTTCCACCACAGTGAGGAGGGGACTGGAGGAGACTCACTGTGATGGATGTTTCTTTTTGTTTGTGTTTTGTGTTGGTTTGTGATGGTGTGTGAAATTGTTTATTTTTATTGCTCTATTGCTGGACTGTGGGTAACCTTTCATTCCACTGCACATCTTGTATGTGTACGTGACAAATAAAATGGACTTGACTTGACTTGAGATACAGCGCGGAAACAGGCCCTTCGGTGCATCGAGTCCGCACCAATCAGCGATCCCCGCACACTAACACTATCATACACGCACTAGGGACAATTTTACATTTTTACACAATTCCACCCAGCTAATCAACCTACAAACCTGCACGTCTTTGGAGTGTGGGAGGAAACCGAAGATCTCGGAGGAAACCCACGCAGGTCACGGGGAGAACGTACAAACTCCGTACAGACGGCGCCCGTAGTCAGGATCGAACCCTGGTCTCTGGCGCTGCATTCGCTGTAAAGCGGCAACTCTACCGCTGCACCACCACCCTTTATCATCTCTGAATCAAAACCTTTAGCATTTGTTTCTCACTGAAGATTTCTGGGTTCAATCTTACATTCAGAGTAATTGGGTATCTGGATACGTAAGGAACTGCAGATGCTGGTTTATTTAAAAAATATACGTACAAAGTGCTGGAGTAACTCACCCGGTCAGGCAGCAACTCTGGGGAACGTGAATCGATGACGTTTCGAGTCGGGACCCTTCTTTAGAATTGTGTCTCTCTGTCTTTTTTTTTGTTTTTGTCTATTGTCATCGTTTAAATGTTTATTTTGATTTATTTTTAACTCAGTGTATGTGGGGGGGTGGGGGGGGGGGGGGGAAACCTTTTTTTCCAATCTCCTCCTCAACGGAGATGCGACCTTTACCGTGTCGTATCTCCGTTCGCGCTACGGCCTAACATCGTGGAGTCGGCGGCCTCCAGCTGGGATCGACCTTGAAGACTCCGGTTGCAGGGCCTGGACTTACCATCTCGGAGGCTTCGGCCGTGGGCCCTGCAGACCGCAACATCGGGAGTTCGCAGGTCCCTGGCTGGCGACCGGCTTTCGGGCGCTCCAGCCGTAGCAGCTTCGACCGCCCCGGAGCGCAAGGTTCGATCGACCCGCTCGCAGGCCCTTCATCGCCCTGCGTGGCTCGGCCGCGGCACTTTCCATCGCCCGGTGTGAACTCAGGACCTTCATCGGCCTGCTCGGCTCGGCCCTGGGACTTTCCATCGCCCAGTGAGGGTTTCAAAAGTCGCGAGCCTCGATCGCCTCGTGGCACCACGGGAGAAGAATGAGGAGGAGATAAGACTTTTCTTTGCCTTCCATCACAGTGAGGGTGTGACTGGAGCAATCACTGTGATGGCTGTTTGTGTTAAAATTGTAATTGTGTGTCTTGTGTTGTTTATTGTCTACTGACGGACCCTGACGTGAGAGGACGCTGGCGATATTTGTTCGCCGTCAGGATATTGTTTACTGCCGGACCCTGACGTGAGAGGACACTGGCTTCTCCGTCAGGATAGTTTGTCTGTTTGTTTTTATGTCTTGACTGTTTCTGTAAAGCGTCTTTGAGCATTTGGAAAAACGCTATAAAAAATAAATGTTTATTATTATTATTATATTATATTATTATTATAATTATAATGTATGGGTTGCAATGGGCCACACACCATCAATCCCTCCCAAAAGAGGGCCTGGCATGGGGGGGGGGGGGGGGCGCCATGAGGGGGGGGGCAGAAAACAAAGGAGGACCCCCATGGGGGGGGGGGGGGGTGAACAAAGGAAGACCCGCGCAGGATACTCTGTAACTTTGTCGGCGCCCTTCATGTGGCGACTCTTTGCATACCTTAGGTATGCAGAACAAAGAATATCACTGTGACAATAAAGTATCATTCATCTCATTCATTCATCACAGAGAACGAACCAACCCTTCTAACAGGCATTGAAGATTATTATAAGAAAATAACTGCAGATGCTGGTACAAATCGAAGGTATTTATTCACAAAATGCTGGAGTAACTCAGCAGGTCAGGCAGCATCTCAGGAGAGAAGGAATGGGTGACGTTTCGGGTCGAGACCCTTCTTCAGACTGATGTCAGGGGGGCGGGACAAAGGAAGGATATAGGTGGAGACAGGAAGATAGAGGGAGATCTGGGAAGGGGGGGGGGGGGAAGAGAGGGACAGAGGAACTATCTAAAGTTGGAGAAGTCAATGTTCATACCGCCGGGCTGGAAGCTGCCCAAGCGAAATATGAGGTGCTGTTCCTCCAATTTCCGGTGGGCCTCACTATGGCACTGGAGGAGGCCCATGACAGAAAGGTCAGACTGGGAATGGAAGGGGGAGTTGAAGTGCTCAGCCACCGGGAGATCAGTTTGGTTAATGCGGACCGAGCGCAGGTGTTCTGCGAAGCGATCGCCGAGCCTGCGCTTGGTTTCGCCGATGTAAATAAGTTGACATCTGGAACAGCGGTTGCAATAGATGAGGTTGGAGGAGGTGCAGGTGAACCTTTGTCTCACCTGGAAAGACTGTTTGGGTCCTTGGATGGAGTTGAGGGGGGAGGTAAAGGGACAAGATTATTACTATCATAGAAAAAGCATCCATGTCGACCTGCAAACTACTGCCATTCTCCACGAGGGAAGGGTGAAGATATAGACATCAGCAGCCTTGCAAATTTCAGAATTAAAAAAATATATAATCGATCAGTACATTCAAAACAATGTCTGGGTTGATTTTTTTTTGCTTCTGAAATCCTCTAATCGGATTAATTCCTTCCAAATCCCCACTTCCCAGAGAAATTCACAAATGCAAATAGAAAGATTTCAACAAAGTATTCCTAGCCGTCACTGATTGACTTGATGGAGGGAGCATGATGATAGTTTAATGTGGTCTGACCTTTCAGAATTGAAGATGGACTTTAATGTGCATTCTCTCTGCACGTACACAGTGTGGCACGGTGGCGCAGCGGTAGAGTTGCCGCCTTACAGCGCCAGAGATCTGGGTTCGATCCTGACCACGGGTGCTGTCTTTACGGAGTTTGTACGTTCTCCCGGAGACCACGTGGGTTTTCTCCAGGTGCTCCGGTTTCCCCCCACATTCCAAAGACGTGCGGGTTTGTAGGTTAATTGGCTTCTGTGAGTTGTTCCGTGTATGCAGGGTGATCGATGGTCGGTGTGGACCCGGTGGGCCGAAGGGCCAGTTTCCATGCTCTATCTCTAAACTAAAATGCTGGGCGGCACGGACTTGGTGGGCCGAAAAGGCCTGTTTCCGGCTGTATATATATGATATGATATGATATGATAAAATGTTAGCATCACAGTGGTTTTGCAAGCTTATCGCAAGCAGCAAAAAGACACTTGGCATATTCTTGGTGCTGTCTTTGTTCATTAGAGCAACCTGTTACATAGAAACATAGAAAATAGGTGCAGGAGTAGGCCATTCGGCCCTTCGAGCCAGCACCGCCATTCAATATGATCATGGCTGATCATCCAACTCAGTATCCTGTACCTGCCACAAGGGCCATACTTAACTCCCTCTTAAATATAGCCAATGAACTGGCCTCAACTACCTTCTGTGGCAGAGAATTCCACAGATTCACCACACTCTGTGTGAAAAAAAACGTTCTCATCTCGGTCCTAAAAGACTTCCCCCTTATCCTTAAGGACCCCTTGTTCTGGACTTCCCCAACATCGGGAACAATCTTCCTGCATCTAGCCTGTCCAACCCCCTAAGAATTTTGTAAGTTTCTATAAGATCCCCCCTCAATCTTCTAAATTCCAGCGAGTACAAGCCGAGTCTATCCAGTCTTTCTTCATATGAAAGTCCTGCCATCCCAGGGATCAATCTGGTGAACCTTCTCTGTACTCCCTCTATGGCAAGAATGTCTTTCTTCAGATTAGGAGACCAAAACTGTACACAATACTCCAGGTGCGGTCTCACCAATGCCCTGTACAACTGCAGCAGAACCTCCCTGCTCCTATACTCAAATCCCCTCGCTATGAATGCCAACATACCATTCGCTTTCTTCACTGCCTGCTGCACCTGCATGCCTACTTTCAATGACTGGTGTACCACGACACACAGGTCTCGTTGCATCTCCCTTTTCCCTAATCGGCCACCATTCAGGTTATAGTCTGCTTTCCTGTTCTTGCCACCAAAGTGGATAACCTCAACAACATCCGGAATCCCTGAAGTTATCAGTTATGCTCCCTTCCATTTGCTCCACCTCTTCCACTGCAAACGTCTTGCAAGTGGTTGCATGAGACACAAGGAACTGCAGGTGCTGGAGTCTTGACAAAACACAAAGTGCTGGAGTAACTCAGCAAGTCAGTTTAGAGATAAAGCGTGGAAACGAGCCCATCGGCCCACCGAGTCCACGCTGACCATCGATCACACGTTCCTTAGTTCTATGTTATCCCACTTTTGCAATCTACACACCTGGAGCAATTTACACACCTGGAGCAATTAGTCTACAAACTTAGACAATAGACAATAAACAATAGGTGCAGGAGGAGGCCATTCGGCCCTTCGAGCCAGCACCGCCATTCAATGTGATCATGGCTGATCATTCTCAATCAGTACCCCGTTCCTGCCTTCTCCCCATACCCCCTGACTCCGCTATCCTTAAGAGCTCTATCTAGCTCTCTCTTGAATGCATTCAGAGAATTGGCCTCTGAATTCCACAGATTCACATCTCTCTGACTGAAAAAGTTTTTCCTCATCTCAGTTCTAAATGGCCTACCCCTTATTCTTAAACTGTGGCCCCTTGTTCTGGACTCCCCCAACATTAGGAACATGTTTCCTGCCTCTAACCCCTTAATAATCTTATACGTTTCGATAAGATTTCCTCTCATCCTTCTAAATTCCAGTGTATACAAGCCTAGTCGCTCCAGTCTTTCAACATACGATAGTCCCGCCATCCCGGGAATTAACCTAGTGAACCTACGCTGCACGCCCTCAATAGCAAGAATGTCTTTGAGTCAGGGAGCATCTGTGGAAGGAATAGACTGGTGACGTTACAGGTTGGGACCCTTCTTCTTGCTCTGATAGTTTAGTTTAGTTCAGAGACACAGCATGGAAACATTCCCTCCAGTCCACACCAACCGTTCACACTAGTTCACTGTTCTCTCACTTCCTCATTCACTCCCTACATACAAGAGGCGATTTACAGAAGGCCAATTAACTAACAATCCCGTGTGTCTTTGGTGATGCGGGAGGAAACCGGAGCACCCAAAACTCCGCTCGGACAGCACCCGAGGTCAGGATCGAACCTGGGCCTTTGATGCCGTGAGGCAGCGGCTCTGTCCCTCCCAGCAGTTTCTGCACTGGTCACCATCTTCCTTTGACTGAGATGTGAGTGCAGCCAGGGCACTATTGACTCCTTCCACGAATGATGTTACTGTCAACAGGACCACGTGTAGTGTCCGCACACCTGCTCAAATGCTGTCGTGATATTAAGAACACCCACTCTCACTTCACCTCTCAAAGTCAGCTTGCTTTTCCCCTTGGTTGAAGCAAGGCGATACCGATTGGGGAGGTGGACACAATAGACAATAGGTGCAGGAGGAGGCCATTCGGCCCTTCGAGCCAGCACCGCCATTCAATGTGATCATGGCTGATCATTCTCAATCAGTACCCCGTTCCTGCCTTCTCCCCATACCCCCTGACTCCGCTATCCTTAAGAGCTCTATCTAGCTCTCTCTTGAAAGCATCTGGAGAATTGGCCTCCACTGCCTTCTGAGGCAGAGAATTCCACAGATTCACAACTCTCTGACTGAAAAAGTTTTTCCTCATCTCAGTTCTAAATGGCCTACCCCTTATTCTTAAACTGTGGCCCCTGGTTCTGGACTCCCCCAATATTGGGAACATGTTTCCTGCCTCTAACATGTCCACCCCCTCAATAATCTTATACATTTCGATAAGATCTCCTCTCATCCTTCTAAATTCCAGTGTATATAAGCCAAGTCGCTCCAGTCTTTCAACATATGACAGTCCCGCCATTCCGGGAATTAACCTAGTAAACCTACGCTGCATGCCCTCAATAGCAAGAATATCCTTCCTCAAATTTGGAGACCAAAACTGCACACAGTACTCCAGGTGCGGTCTCACAAGGGCCCTGTACAACTGCAGAAGGACCTCTTTGCTCCTATACTCAACTCCTCTTGTTATGAAGGCCAACATTCCATTGGCTTTCTTCACTGCCTGCTGTACCTGCATGCTTCCTTTCAGTGACTGATGCACTAGGACACCCAGATCTCATTGTACGTCCTCTTTTCCTAACTTGACACCATTCAGATAATACTCTGCATTCCTATTCTTACCACACAAAAGGCTGGAGTAACTCAGCGGGACAGGCAGCATCTCTCTGGAGAGAAGGAATGGGAGAGGTTTCGGGTCGGGACCCTTCCTCAGACTGGGGAGAGGTGGTTCGGTGAAACCAAGGACGGATTTTGATGGAGCCACAAGGAACTGCAAACGCTGGGATCTTGAGCAAAACGCAAAGTGCTGGAGTAACTCAGCATGTCAGGTAGCATCTGTGGAGGGAATGGGTAGGTGAGGTTTCAGGTCGGGATCCTTACTCGGATTGAATGGAGAAGGGGGGAGAAAGTGGAAGATACTTGAAGGCAGGACAAAGACCAGCAAGTGGTGGGGCCTTTTTCTGTGCTCTGTGCTCATTTAATGTCTTTAAGTTCACCATCCAGTGGGTTTAGTTTAGTCTTGAGAAAGAGATCCTTTGGCCCACCGAATCCACATTGACCATTGAACACACCTTCACCATAGTTCCATATAATGCTAATTTATCCTTAATTTTACAGAGGCCAATTAACCTACAAATCAGCACGTCTTTGAGAAGCGGGAGGAAACCGGAGCACCCGAAGTAGACCCACGTGGTCACGGGGAGAACGTGCAAACTCCATACACAGACAGCACCTGAGGTCAGGATCGAACCCGGGTCTCTAGCATTACTCGGCAGTGGCTCTTACCAGCTGCACCTCTGTGCCGCTCACCATTTGTGCCTTTGCTTGTTCTGAAGATGTCTCCAACATTGCTCAGTGTAGGCGAGTACTTTCAGTTTAGTCTAGTCTAGTTTAGAGATGGAGAGCGGAAAAAGAAGTACAAAATCGCGAGAGGAATCGATTGGGTAAAAGTACAGAGTCTCTTGCCCAGAGTCGGGGAATGGCAAACTAGAGGACATGGGTTTAAAATGAGGGCAAACTGATTTAATATGAACCTGAGGTGTGTTTTGTCACCACACAAAGAGTGGTGGGTGTATGGAACGGAGGAGGTAGTTGAGGCAGGTACCATCACTACATTTAAAGACCATTTGGACAGGTAAATGGATGGGATAGGTTTTGAGGGATATGGGCCAAATGCAGGCAAGTGGGGCGAGTGTAGATGGGACATGTTGGTCGGCGTGGGCAAGTTGGGCCTGTTTCTGTGCTGTATATCTCTATGACTCCATGACAATAGACAATAGACAATAGGTGCAGGAGGAGGCCATTCGGCCCTTCGAGCCAGCACCGCCATTCAATGTGATCATGGCTGATCATTCTCAATCAGTACCCCGTTCCTGCCTTCTCCCCATACCCCCTGACTCCGCTATCCTTAAGAGTTCTATCGAGCATACGTTCGGGCAGCAGGCAGATTTTTACAACTAAATGATCATTTAATTGAAATATTACCGACATTAATTTCTATTATTTACATTTCTGGGTTATTTAATTAACTTAATTTACATTCCCTCGCTACCAGGCAGGCATTGATACGAAATCCTTGAAATTAATTGCCCAGTATTTAAATCGCTATTCTAATGAAAACTCAAACACAATAGCCAAGCACTGGACTGACGGGCTGCCATGTTATTGTTTGCAGCTAATTATAGTAAATCCTTTCAGTTATTGATTTCCATAGTATCATTTGCCCCGATGAATTGTATTACAGTGACATTGCTGCCGAGATAAACGCTGCTTTCAAACCCTGTTTACAAAAATAATACCCTTGCACAAACCACCGAACAGCAATTTAGATGCAACTAGACCAAGTGGGACCCGTTGGGCCCAAACCT
>NC_135963.1:57969147-58051647 GCF_053455715.1 Rhinoraja longicauda | reverse complement strand
GCCAAGGTGTTCAGACTCGGCGACCGTTTCGCTGAACACCTCCACTCAGTCCGCCTGGACCTACCTGATCTCCCGGTTGGCAAACATTTTAGTTCCCCTTCCCATTCCCACACTGACCTTTCTGTCCTGGGCCTCCTCCATTGTCAGAGTGAGGCCAAACGCAAATTGGAAGAACAGCACCTCATATTTCGCTTGGGCAGCTTACACCCCAGTGGTATGAATATTGATTTCTCCAACTTCAAGTAACCCTTACAACCCCTCTCTCTCCACACTTCTCTGCCCACACAATTTGTTGCACCAGTTTCAAAGTCATCTTGTTGAGTCTCATTGTCTGTAACTCGTTTTCACCTAGCTCACAGCTAACAATGGCCTGTTTCCTTTATCATCGTTACTCTTTTGCATATCTGTCATTCACTTGTTCTATATCTCTCTACATCACCGTCTATATCTCTGGTTTTCCTTTCCCCACTCTCAGTCTAAAGAAACATCACCTATCTCTCATCCAGAAACATCACCTATCCGTGTTCTCGAGAGATGCTGCCTGATCTATTAAGTTACTCCAGCACTCTGTGAAACGTCACCTATCCATGTTCTCCAGAGATGCTGCCTGACCCGCTGAGTTACTCCAGCTTTTTGTGTCTATCTTCAACTTAAAGGCTTGAATGGCTGACATACCTAATGGCACAGAGCAACATCGAATCACATGTCAGGGTACCTCAACCAATCACCATTGTCGAACATCAGATTTTGTCTACAGACCAAGAATGTAAACAGATTTTAAAATAAACACTTCCCAGGCATTCCTGGGATTCCCAGAATCCCATTGCATCGGAAACTAAAATATACAGGGACACTGCCTTTCGTAAAACACCAACAGAAACGGTGCAGATTGAAACATATTCTAGGCTGAAAGTTCCACTCTTATATATTGGTGTAAGGAACGAGCTGCTGGAGGAGGTAGTTGAGGCTGGGACTATCGCAACGTTTAAGAAACAGGTACATGGACAGGACAGGTTTAGAGGGATAATATAAGAAGATAACTGCAGATGCCGGTACAAATCGAAGGTATTTATTCACAAAATGCTGGAGTAACTCAGCAGGTCAGGCAGCATCTCAGGAGAGAGGGAATGGGTGATGTTTCGGGTCGAGACCCTTCTTCAGACTGATGTCAGGGGGGCGGGACAAAGGAGATTTAGAAGGATAGATTTAGAGGGATAGATTTAGAGGGATAGATTTAGAGGGATAGATTTAGAGTTTAGAGGGATACTAGACCAAGTGCCCAAACCTCTCCTGCATTGGTGCAGCACCCTCTCCTCCCCCCCTCCCCCTCCCACCCTCCCCCTCCCCCCTCCCCCCTCCTCCCCTCCCCATCCCTCTCCATCCCTCCACCCCCCCTCCCCCTCCATCCCCCTTATCCCCCCCCCCCTCCCCCCTTCCCCCTCCCTCCCTAGGAGATAGATTTAAACTTTCAAATGTGAATTACTTAAAAAATATAACACCGATTTCAATGAAACTTCTTCCATTAGCACCAAAGGGATGACGGTGAGTAAGGTGGGCCTAAAACTGTCGCGCTATCGTGTACCGTTTTGGCTGTAGTTCACGAACAAACAAACAAGCAAACGAGAGTTTTAGTAGTGTATAGATAGGCCAAACGCAGACAGGTGGCACTAGTGCAGATGGGGCTTGTTGTGGGCAGGTTGAGCCGATTAGGCTGTTTCCTGATCAAAGCTGAACAAAAGTACTCCAAATGTGGCCTCACTGACATCTTGTACATAGAACACAAACTGTATGACTCTATTACACTAAGACTCTGTATCTATATACTAAAACTCTCGTTTGTTATCTTGTTTGTGACTGAACTTCAGCCAAAACGGTACACGATAGCGTGACAATTTTAGGCCCACCTTAGTCACCATTGTCACTTTAGTGATAATGCAAGTAGTTTTATTGAAATCGGTCTTATATTTTTAAAGTTATTCACATTTTTAAGTTTAAAATGAGGGGAGGGGAGGGGAGGAGGGAGGGAGGAAGGGAGGGGGGAAGATTTAGATTTAGAGATACAGCGCGGAAACAGGCCCTTCGGCCCACCGAGTCCGCGCCGCCCAGCGATCCCCGCACATTAACACTATCCTACACACACTAGGGACAATTTTTACATTTACCCAGTCAATTAACCTACAAACCTGTACGTCTTTGGAGTGTGGGAGGAAACCGAAGATCCTGGAGAAAACCCACGCAGGTCACGGGGAGAACGTACAAACTCCGGACAGACGGCGCCAGTAGTCAGGATCGAACCTGAGTCTCCGGCACTGCATTCGCTGTAAGGCAGCAACTCTACCGCTGCGGCACCGTGCCATAAGGAAGGGGGGAGTGGGGGAGAAGGGAGAGGGGAGGGGGGGTTGAGGAGAGAGGGGAGGAGAGGGTGCTGCACCAATGCAGGAGAGGTTTGGGCCCAACGGGTCCACTTGGTCTAGTCTTTAATAAAAGTCGCGAGTCTTAAAATATCTTATCTCTGAAAAGCAGCACCTCTCCAGAGACTCCTGAGATTATCACTGCCCCATATCAAACTAGGATTATGATGAATGTACTGATGTATAATCCCTTAAAGTGAGTACTGGTTTCATGAACAGGGGAAGCACTGCTCATTAACAAAGAACAGTGTTTGTTTTGTTAATTCCTTTAGTGAATTTTGTTGCCTTAACAATGTTATTCATTACAAATTAGAAACGTTAGCGTGGGAGAGAACATAGACATTACATCTCTTGACCTTGCAGTGGACCTGGACAACAGTAATGATTATCATAGAGTCACAGAAAATTAAATACCATTACTTAATGGCAATGGTACTTTAGTTTAGTTTAGTTTAGTTAACCTACGGACCTGTATGTCTTTGGAGTGCGGGAGGAAACCGAAGTTCTCGGAGAAAACCCACGCAGGTCAATAGACAATAGACAATAGGTGCAGGAGGAGGCCATTCGGCCCTTCGAGCAAGCACCGCCATTCAATGTGATCATGGCTGATCATTCTCAATCAGTACCTCATTCCTGCCTTCTCTAGCCCCTGACTCCGCTATCCTTAAGAGCTCTATCTAGCTCTCTCTTGAATGCATTCAGAGAATTGGCCTCCACTGCCTTCTGAGGCAGAGAATTCCACAGATTCACAACTCTCTGACTGAAAAAGTTTTTCCTCATCTACGTTCTAAATGGCCGACCCCTTATTCTTAAACTGTGGCCCCTTGTTCTGGACTCCCCCAACATTGGGAACATGTTTCCTGCCTCTAACGTGTCCAACCCCTTAATAATCTTATACATTTCGATAAGATCTCCTCTCATCCTTCTAAATTCCAGTGTTTTCAAGCCTAGTCGCTCCAGTCTTTCAACATATGACAGTCCCGCCACTCCGAGAATTGACCTAGTAAACCTACGCTGCACGCCGTCACGGGGAGAACGCTATCACTGTGGCCTCAGTAACAGAACATGGGGATTTCTAATCCACAACTCCCGCACAATTCAACTCCACATTTCCTCTGGCAGCTTGATCCATGTATACACCACCCTCTGTGTTAAAAAGTTGCCCCTCTGGTTCCTATGAAATCTTGCTCCTCCCACCTTAAACATGTCCTCAGCTTCTTGATTCCCCATGCCATGTAAAAGACTGTGCATTCACCCCATCTATTCATAGAAACATAGAAACATAGAAAATAGGTGCATTCGGTCCTTCGAGCCTGCACCGCCATTCAATATGATCATGGCTGATCATCCAACTCAGTATCCCGTACCTGCCTTCTCTCCATACCCCCTGATCCCTTTAGCCACAAGGGCCACATCTAACTCCCTCTTAAATATAGCCAATGAACTGGCCTCAACTACCTTCTGTGGCAGAGAATTCCACAGATTCACCACTCTGTGTGTGAAAAATAACTTTCTTATCTCGGTCCTAAAAGACTTCCCCCTTATCCTTAAACTGTGACCCCTTGTTCTGGACTTCGCCAACATCGGGAACAATCTTCCTGCATCTAGCCTGTCCAACCCCTTAAGAATTTTGTAAGTTTCTATAAGATCCCCCCTCAATCTTCTAAATTCCAGCGAGTACAAGCCGAGTCTATCCAGTCTTTCTTCATATGAAAGTCCTGCCATCCCAGGAATGGCATGCTCCTCTTGTGATTTTATACCCCTCTATAAGATCACCCCTCAGCCCCCTGCGCTCCAAGGAATGAAGTCCTCGTCTGCTCAAGCTATCCCTGCAGCTCAGGCCCTCGAGTCCTGGCAACATCCTCGTAAATCTTCTCTGCGCCCTTTACAGATTAACATCTTTCCTATATCAGGGTGACCAACACAATATCCTGAATGTGGCTTCACCAATGTCTTGTAAAACTATAGCATGACCTCCCGACTTCTTTACCCAGTCAAAAATTAACTCGAGTCAGGCCTGCAAAGGGAATAAATTAGACATCTTTCCCAGAGACACAAAGAACTGCGGATGTGGGAAACTTGTGTAAGACACAGAGTGCTGGAGTAACTCAGCGGGTCAGGCAGCATCTGTGGAGAACATGGATAGGTGACGTTTCACAGAGTGCTGGAGTAACTCAGCGGGTCAGGCAGCATCTGTGGAGAACATGGATAGGTGACGTTTCACAGAGTGCTGGAGTAACTCAGCGGGTCAGGCAGCATCTCTGGAGAACATGGATAGGTGACGTTTCACAGAGTGCTGGAGTAACTCAGCGGGTCAGGCAGCATCTGTGGAGAACATGGATAGGTGACGTTTCAGGTCAGAACCCTTCTTCCGGCTTCTGGTAATTTTGACAGCCATATTTCACCCTAGCCATTTTCACTCTTCACCAGATCACCTGGGACCAGTCCCACCCCGGCCACTCCCTCTTCTCCCCTCTCCCATCAGGCAAGAGGTACAGAAGTGTGAAAACGCACACCTCCAGATTCAGGGACAGTTTCTTCCCAGCTGTTTTCAGGCAACTGAACCATCCTACCACCAGAGGGTGGTCCTGAGCTCCCATCTACCTCACTGGTGACCCTTGGACTACTTTAATCGGCCCTGACTGGACTTTATCTTGCACTATACGTTATTCACATTATTCCCATTTTTGTGTATCTGTACACGGCGAATGGCTCAATTGGAATCATGTATTTCTCTTTCCACTGACTGGTTAGCACACAATAAAAGCTTTTCGCAGTATCGCGGTACATGTGACAATAAACTACGCTGAAATTAAAACGAGACAACTAAACCTGAAAGTGAACAACTAAAACTATACAGAGCAAAATGATACTGCAAGGCTCTTGCTCTGAGTGACAGTCACGTTATCAGCGTTTCTGGAGTCATGCCAAGCTTGTCAGAAGCCGTCTATCAATTCCTGTCAGTTATCCAGTCAGCAACGTGACTGCACACAAAAAGAGCAATAGGCAATAGACAATAGGTGGTGTGCTCAGGGTTCAGTGCTGGGCCCATTACTGTCATCTACATCAATGATTTGGATGAGAACATACATGGCATGTTTAGGAAGTTTGAAGATGACACAAAATCTGGATAACACGCCAACAAAAGATTTTCACTGTACGTCAATACACGTAACAATAGACAATAGGTGCAGGAGGAGGCCATTCGGCCCTTCGAGCCAGCACCGCCATTCAATGTGATCATGGCTGATCATTCTCAATCAGTACCCCGTTCCTGCCTTCTCCCCATACCCCCTGACTCCGCTATCCTTAAGAGCTCTATCTAGCTCTCTCTTGAATGCATTCAGAGAATTGGCCTCCACTGCCTTCTGAGGCAGAGAATTCCACAGATTCACAACTCTCTGACTGACAAAGTTTTTCCTCATCTCAGTTCTAAATGGCCTACCCCTTATTCTTAAACTGTGGCCCCTTGTTCTGGACTCCCCCAACATTGGGAACATGTTTCCTGCCTCTAACGTGTCCAACCCCTTAATAATCTTATACGTTTCGATAAGATCCCCTCTCATCCTTCTAAATTCCAGTGTATACAAGCCTAGTCGCTCCAGTCTTTCAACATACGACAGTCCCGCCATTCTGGGAATTAACCAGTAAACCTACGCTGCACACCCTCAATAGCAAGAATATCCTTCCTCAAATTTGGAGACCAAAACTGCACATAGTACTCCAGGTGCGGTCTCACTAGGGCCCTGTACAACTGCAGAAGGACCTCTTTGCTCCTATACTCAACTCCTCTTGTTATGAAGGCCAACATTCCATTGGCTTTCTTCACTGCCTGCTGTACCTGCATGCTTCCTTTCAGTGACTGATCCACTAGGACACCCAGATCTCGTTGTACGTCCCCTTTTCCTAACTTGACACCATTCAGATGATACTCTGCCTTCCTATTCTTACCACCAAAGTGGATAACCTCACACTTATCCACATTAAGCTGCATCTGCCATACATCCGCCCACTCACACAACCTGTCCAAGTCACCCTGCAACCTCATAGCATCTTCCTCACAGTTCACTGGACTTTATCTTGCACTAAACGTTATTCCCTTTATCATGCATCTGTACACAGTGGGTGGCTCGATTGACTGGATAGCACGTAACAAAAGCTTTTCACTGTACCTCGGTACACGTGACAGTAAACTGAACTGACTGAACGGAGATAGGTGGTGATGGGACCAAGCCCGAGCAGCAATTGAATCTGAGTGTGAAGAAGGGTCTCGACCCAAAACGTCACCCATTCCTTCTAGGGGCTAGTGGAATCAAGGGATATGGGGAGAAGGCAGGCATGGGTTATTGATTGTGGACAATCAGCCATGATCACAATGAATGGCGGTGCTGGCTCGAAGGGCCGAATGACCTCTACTCCTGCACCTATTGTCTATGTTTCTGGCTATGTTTCTCTCCAGAGATGCTGCCTGTCCCGCTGAGTTACTCCAGCATTTTGTGCCTGTCTTCGGTGTAAACCAGCATCTGCAATTCCTTCCTACTCCTTTCACCGAGTAAGCTTAGCACCAAGGCTCTGGGATTGATTTGGACATCAATACAGTTGGTTGACAAAATCAAGGGGACTTTGGAAAGTCAGAGGATGAAAATTCTATTGCAGCTCACTAAAGGGAATCGTGCAGACACTTGAGAAAGGAAACGTCTTCGGATGTGCAGGGTGTGCTTAAGTGGGATTAATTGAACAGCTCTTACAGAGAGTCAGTACTGATACAGTGAGCCAAGCCACACCTCTCAGCCCTGTAACGTTCCGCTGCTCTATTAATTTTGTTTGACGTTGCTGAGAGGTCATTGTCACGTGTACCGAGGTACAGTGAAAAGCTTTTGTTATCCACCCAGCAGAAAGACTATACATGATTACCATCGAGCCATCCACAGTGTACAGGGGCATGATAAGGGAATAACGTTTAGTGCAAGGTAAAGCCAGTAATGTCCGATCAAAGATGGTCTGACCCATCAGTCTGAAGAAGGGTCTCGACCCGAAACATCACCCATTCCTTCTCTCCTGAGATGCTGCCTGACCTGCTGAGTTACTCCAGCATTTTGTGAATAAATACCTTCGATTTGTGCCAGCATCTGCAGTTATTTTCTTACAAAGATGGTCTGAGGGTCACCAATGAGGTAGATGGTAGCTCAGGGCCGCTCTCTGGTTGTGGTAGGACGGTTCAGTTGCCTGATAACAGCTGGGATGAAACTGTCGCTGAATCTGGAGGTGTGCGTTTTCACACTTCTGTACCTTTTGCCCGATGGGAGAGGGGAGAAGAGGGAGTGGCCGGGGTGAGACTGGTCCTTGATTATGCTGCAGCTGGGAGTTGGAAGTGAGCTTCTGAACTGATGAGCCTGTAAATTATTCAGGGCAATGTGGCAGTGATCTGTTAATGAGCAGGTATGCTAGCCTGCTTTTGGAATCATTTCAATGCTCAGTCTGCACAGGAAACGCCTCCGTTGTGATATCGTGACACAGAAGCATGTTGAAAGGCTGCTTGATTGATCACTTGTTCAAATGCTACTTACTCACCAGAAGCACGTATTCGCAAGATTTGCTTTTGATCTTTTTTTTTCTTGTTTGAGATACAGCGTGGAAACAGGCCCTTCGGCCCACCGAGTCCAGGCCGACCAACGATCGTACACTGGCAATATCCTGCACACTGGGGACAACTAGCAATTTTTACCAAGGCCAATTAACCTACAAACTTACACGTCTTTGGAATGTGCGAGGACAATAGACAATAGGTGCAGGAGTAGGCCATTCAGCCCTTCGAGCCAGCACCACCATTCAATGCGATCATGGCTGATCACTCTCAGTACCACGTTCCTGCCTTCTCCCCATACCCCCTCACTCCGCTATCCTTAAGAGCTCTATCCAGCTCTCTCTTGAAAGCATCCAACGAACTGGCCTCCACTGCCTTCTGAGGCAGAGAATGCACACCTTCACCACTCTCTGACTGAAAAAGTTCTTCCTCATCTCCGGAAACCGGAGCACCCGGAGAAAACCCATGAGGTCACAGGGAGAACGTACAGACAACACCCGTAGTCAGGATCGAACCTGAGTCTCTGGCGCTGTGAGCCAGCAACTCTACCGCTGCGCCCCCGTGCCGCTCCAGATGAAGTGGCATAAAGTGATCCAGGACAGTAATTGCTCCCCAAAGAAAATATCTTGCTTGCAGGTTGAAATTGCTCCTCCTGATAAACTCGTTCATTCAGCAGCGTGTATCTCCTGCATATCAGTGTGGCTCAACTCACCCTGGCAACAGAATTAGTGAAGGTCACTTGACATTGCACTTTGTAAAGATAAATTAGGACAGATTACCAAAGCTTGGAAAAAGCTTAGAACAGTACAGCACAGGAACAGGCCCTTCGGCCCACAATGTCTGTGCTGAACATGATGCCAAGACCAACTCTTATCTACCTGCACACAATCCATATTCCTCCAACCTCTGCATATCCATGTACCTGTCCAAATATCTTTTAGCATCATAGAATCATATGACACG
This sequence comes from Rhinoraja longicauda, assembly GCF_053455715.1. Lineage (NCBI taxonomy): Eukaryota > Metazoa > Chordata > Chondrichthyes > Rajiformes > Arhynchobatidae > Rhinoraja > Rhinoraja longicauda. Next base: position 58,042,689 of record NC_135963.1, on the reverse strand, counting down.
GAAACAAGCCCTTCGGCCCAACATGACCATGCCGACCAACAACTAAGCTAGTCCCATTTGCCCACATTTGGTCCATATCCCTCCAAATCTGTCCTCTCAAAGTACCAGGACAAGTGCCATATAAATGTTGTTATTGTACCAATAGGCCCAATCTACACTAGTCTCACCTGCCTGCGTTTGGCAGAGAGGGAAATGAAAATGGGAGATCATAAGGCCATAAGGAATAGGAGAATTAGGCCATTCGGCCCATCAAGTCCACTCTGCCATGCAATCATGGCAGATCTATCTCTCCCTCCTAGCCCCATTCTCCTGCCCTTCTCCCCATAACCTCTGACACCCGCACTAATCAAGAATCTATCTGTCTCTGCCTTAAATATATCCACTGACTTGTGGCCTCCACAGCCTTCTGTGGCAATGAGTTCCACAGATTCACCACCCTCTGACTGAAGAAGGGTCGGGGAAGAGGTAAGGGAAGGAATTCCTGAACAGAACTTCATCTGCTGCCAACATCTCTCTGTGTTTCCGCTGTGGGGTGGTTTAATCATTATATATGCATCCTCACAGCTATTAATTAAAAAAGGTCTTTCCGTTCACTGTCTTGAATCCTTTGTGTTCACTTTGAAATCCTTATTTAATTGTCTGGTAGCACTGACTGAATTAACGTCTGTAGATTCGTGTCTGCCTACAGGAGGTTATGACCTCAGCAGGCCGATACTGTATATAACACAGAAGCCTCCAAAGACGTTAGTGTGACAGTTCTTTGCCAACCAGTACAACTGCTAATTCAGGCACAAGGAACTGCAGATGCTGGTTTATTAAGAAAAGAAGACACCAAGTTCTGGATGTAGCATCTTGAGTTTAGATTAACGGGTGTGCGCCTGTTGGGTGCAAATCTCTCTTCCAAACACCGCAACGCCGGTTGTGTGGAAACCTCTCCTGCAGGCCTATCAACCCTCCCAATCCGTTGCCGGGCAGGGTGAGTCCCCCGTTGCCGGGCGAGGGGGGATAGGGAAAAGCCACTGACCTGGGCCCCGTGTGTCCAGCGCTGCAGGCAGGGCGAGCCGTGGAGCCAAAGCCTCTCCTGCAGCTCGGCTGCGAACGGCGGCGAGCGGCAGCGACGGCCATCTTGTTGGACCCTCTGCCGCCGTGCTGCACCATGGGAGGAAGGTCAGGCGCGGGGCACGCCGGGACCGGTCCTCCCGGGGGACGTATAAGATCTTACCGAAACGTATAAGATTATTAAGGGGTTGGACACGTTAGAGGCAGGAAACATGTTCCCAATGTTGGGGGAGTCCAGAACAAGGGGCCACAGTTTAAGAATAAGGGGTAGGCCATTTAGAACGGAGATGAGGAAAAACATTTTCAGTCAGAGAGTTGTGAATCTGTGGAATTCTCTGCCTCAGAAGGCAGTGGAGGCCAATTCTCTGAATGCATTCAAGAGAGAGCTAGATAGAGCTCTTAAGGATAGCGGAGTCAGGGGGTATGGGGAGAAGGCAGGAACGGGGTACTGATTGAGAATGATCAGCCATGATCACATTGAATGGTGGTGCTGGCTCGAAGGGCTGAATGGCCTCCTCCTGCACCAATTGTCTGTTGACGGGGGGAGGGGCATTTATTAAAGTCCCTCATAGATTAGCTCATAGATTTATGAGCTAAATTGTCTTTGAACAGTAACAAAAGTCGATTTATTCAGACGGCGGGGGAATGGGGAGGAGGGTGGGGCAAAAATTGTCGCGCTATCGTGGACCATTTTTTTCTGGATGAAAACCGCACAAAGAAACACGGGACAAACAAACAAACGGGGGAACAAACATACAGGAACAAGTTTTAGTAATAAACTAGACCAAGTGGACCCGTTGGGCCCAAACCTCTCCTGCATTGGTGCCGTACCCTCTCCTCCCCCCCTCCCCCCGCTATTCCCCTCCTCCCCTCCCTCCTCCACCCCTCCCCCTCTCCTCCCTCCCCCTCCCCTCCACCCCCTCCCCTTCCCCTCCCCCTACTCCATCCACCTCAACCCCCTTATCCTTCCTCCTGCCCCCCCCCCCCTCACTCCCTAGGAGATAGATTTAAACTTTAAAATGCGAATAACTTAAAAAATATAACACCGATTTCAATAAAACTACTTGCATTACCGTTAAAGTGATGACGGTGAGTAAGGTGGGCCTAGAATTGTTGTGCTATGGTGTACCGTTTTGGCTGTAGTTCGATCACAAACAAACAAGAGTTTTAGTATATAGATAGTTTAGCTCAGAGATACAGCGTGGAAACAGGTCCTTCGGCCCACCGAGTCCGCGCCGCCCACAATCACCTGTTCACGAGTTCTATCTGACACACTGGGGACAATTTGTAGAAACCAATTAACCGCCAAACCTGCACGTTTTTGGAGTGTGGGAGGAAACCGGAGCACCCGGAGAAAACCCACGCTTTGACTGGAAGAACGTGCAAACTCCGTGCAGACAGCACCCGTAGTTAGGATGGAACCCGGGAACTGTAACGCGGCAAGCCTACCGCTGCGTCACTGAGCCACCCCTGTGGAGAACATGGATAGGTGATGATTCTGTCAGGACCCTTCATCGATGACTAATTTGTACAAACAAGAATATGCATGAACAGAAATAGAGACAAAGCAACAAAACAGGCTCCATGCACCAACATCACACTGCATAATATGAAAGGGAATTCATATTGAGAATATCATCGTTGAATCTCCAACTACCGTTGACTTTTATGGTCAACTTCCTTCAGCACTGTGGAAACAAGGCACTGCAGATGCTGTTTTATACACAATAGGAGACAAAGTGCTGGAATAACTTAGCAGGTTAGGCAGCATCTCTGGAGAGCATGGATAGAGTTGGCACGGTGGCGCGGCGGTAGAATTGCTGCCTGACAGCGCCAGAGACCCTGGTTCGATCCCGACCACGAATGCTGTCTGTACGGAGTTTGTACGTTCTCCCTGTGACCATTTGGGTTTTCTCCGGGTGCTCCGGTTTCCTCCCACACTCCAAAGACGTACAGGTTTGTAGGTTAATTGGCTTTGGTAAAAATTGTAAATTGTCCCTAGTGTGTAGGATAGTGCTAGTGTACGGGGTGATCGCTGGTCAGCGTGGACTCGGTGGGCCTGTTTCCATGCTGTATCTCTAAACTAAACTGAAGATCAGGCAGCATCTGAGGAGGAATGCAAAAAACAAAGTGCTGGAGGAACCAGCGGGAAGGATGGGATAGCTCTGAGGGAGGCATAGACTCAATGAGTTATAGTCATAGAGTGATACAGTGTGGAAACTGGCCCTTCAGCCCAACTTGCCCATACTGGCCAACATGTCCCAGCTACACTAGTCATAGAGTGATACAGTGTGGAAACTGGCCCTTCGGCCCAACTTGCCCACACCGGCCAACAATGTCCCAGCTACACTAGTCATAGAGTGATACAGTGTGGAAACTGGCCCTTCGGCCCAACTTGCCCACACCGGCCAACAATGTCCCAGCTACACTAGTCATAGTGTGATACAGTGTGGAAACAGGCCCTTCGGCCCAACTTGCCCACACCGGCCAACAATGTCCCAGCTACACTAGTCATAGAGTGATACAGTGTGGAAACAGGCCCTTCAGCCCAACTTGCCCACACCGGCCAACATGCCCCAGTTACATTAGTCACATCTGTCTGCATTTGGCCCATATCCCTCCAAACCTGTCCTATCCATGTACCCGTCTAACTGTTTCTCAGCCTCATCTACCTCCTCTGGCAGCTTGTTCCATGCACCCACCGCCCTCTGTGTGAAAGCGTTACCCCTCATATTCCTAATGAATCTTTTCCCCTTCACGTTAAACGCATGTCCTCCGGTCCTCAATTCCCCTGTTCTTGGCACAGGGCTGAAGGCCTCCTTCTCCATTGCAAGGACGATTGAGAAGGACTTTGATGATTGCCCCGCTGATAAGATAAGTTTGCAGTTAACCTGGCTGTCAAAACTCTGCACACCTGTTGCCTGCTTGGGGAGTGTAAAAGTCTTTTGCTGTCTGCTTTGTATTTGAACTTTGTCCAGACAGCATGCTGAAAAAAAAATAGAGTGTGTCTAGGCCAGACACAGGATAGGTTTCCACACTGGTGCAAACAACCGCTGGCTCTAGACTTTGCTCCAACGTTTGCCAGGACCTGCATATAAACAGCAGAAGCACTGTGTGTTGTGGGACTGGTGCCATCAGCGTTTCCTCACCCCTGTCCAACCAGATGCTCAGCGGCAGTAAATACTTCCACCCATTGTTCTCTCTCTTTCACACCTTACCCTTCCTTACCTCTGTGTCTCCCCCTCCCCCTCCCCCTGACTCTCAGTCTGAAGAAGGACCTCGATCCGAAACGTCACCCGTTCCTTCTCTCCAGAGATGCTGCCTGCCCCGCTGAGTGACTCCAGCAATTTGTGTCTATCTATCTAAACCAGCATCTGCAGTTCCATTCTACACTCCTCTACCAAGACGCCAAGCGAAGGTACTGTGAACTTATACCCGTCAGTGGAACTGCATCAGATGATGATCTAAACTGGTTCCCCGTGAATGGACTCCAACACATCGATTGGTGCACATGGTGCCTACTGAAAGTTGGCGTGCAGGTACAGCAGGCAGTGAAGAAAGCTAATGGCATGTTGGCCTTCAGAATGAGAGGATTTCAGTATAGGAGTAAAGAGGTTCTTCTGCAGTTGTATAGGGCCCTGGTAAGACCACATCTGGAGTATTGTGTACAGTTTTGGTCTTCTAATTTGAGGAAGGACATCCTTGTAATTGAGGCAGTGCAGCGTAGGTTCACGAGATTGATCCCTGGGATGGCGGGACTGTCATATGAGGAAAGATTGAAAAGACTAGGCTTGTATTCACTGGAGTTTAGAAGGATGAGAGGGGATCTTATAGAAACATATAAAATTATAAAAGGACTGGACAAGCTAGATGCAGGAAAAATGTTCCCAATGTTGGGAGAGTCCAGAACCAGGGGCCACAGTCTTAGAATAAAGGGGAGGCCATTTAAAATTGAGGTAAGAAGGAACTTTTTCACCCAGAGAGTTGTGAATTTGTGGAATTCTCTGCCACAGAGGGCAGTGGAAGCCAAATCACTGGATGGGTTTAAGAGAGAGTTAGATAGAGCTCTAGGGGCTAGTGGAATCAAGGGATATGGGGAGAAGGCAGGCACGGGTTATTGATTGTGGACAATCAGCCATGATCACAATGAATGGCGGTGCTGGCTCGAAGGGCTGAATGGCCTCCTCCAGCACCTATTTTCTATGTCTATGTCTATGTCTATATGACTTATTCACTGGTCAATGGTTCTTTATTATCACAGTGAAATTACATTTTTGCAAACAGTTCAGTAAATTATTTCTATACATAATGAGGACAGGTGGTGCTGCTGTAGAGTTGCTGCCTTACAGCGCCAGAGACCTGGGTTCCATCCTGACTACGTTTGTTGTCTGTATGGAGTTTGCATGTTCTCCCTGTGACCAAGTGGGTTCTCTTCAAAGTCAAGCAAGTTTGTAGGTGAATTGTCCCTAGTGCTCAGGATAGAACTAGTCTGACAAGGAGGCCTACAATCAGTAATATTTAATCAGGAGGACAGTGAAACTAGTCGGAGAACTGGGATGGGGGAGGGATGGGGAGAGAGAGGGAAAGCAATGGGTTACTTGAAGTTAGAGAAATCAATTCTCATACTGCTGGGGTGTAAGCTGCCCAAGTGGAATATGAGGTGCAGTTCCTCCAATTTGCATTAGGCCTCACTCTGACAATGGGCACCATGTTATAGGAAAGACATTGTCAAGCTTGAAAGGGTTCAGAAAAGATTTACGAGGATGTTGCCAGGACTAGAGGGTGTGAGCTGTAGGGAGAGGTTGACAATAGACAATGGACAATAGACAATAGGTGCAGGAGTAGGCCATTCGGCCCTTCGAGCCAGCACCACCATTCAATGTGATCGTGGCTGATCATTCTCAATCAGTACCCCGTTCCTGCCTTCTCCCCATACTCCCTGACTCCGCTATCCTTAAGAGCTCTATCCAGCTCTCTCTTGAATGCATTCAGAGAATTGGCCTCCACTGCCTTCTGAGGCAGAGAATTCCACAGATTCACAACTCTCTGACTGAAAAAGTTTTTCCTCATCTGAGTAGGCTGGGTCTCTATTCCATGGAGCGCAGGAGGATGAGGGGGGATCTTATAATGTACAAAAGCATGAGAGGAATAGATCAGGTAGATGCACAGAGTCTTTTACCCAGAGTAGGTGAATCGAGGACCAGATGACACAGTTTCAAGGTGAAGGAGAAAAGATTTAATAGGAATCTGAGGGGTGACTTTTTCACACAAAGGGTGGTGGGTGTATGGAACGAGCTGCCAGAGGAGGTAGAAGAGGCTGGGACTATCCCATCGTTTAAGAAACAGTTAGACAGGTACATGGAAAGGACAGTTTTTTGAGGGATATGGACCAAACGCAGGCAAGTGGGACGAGTTGTAGCTGGGACATTGTTGGCCAGTGTGGGCGAGTTAGGCCGAAGGGCCTGTTTCCACACGCTATCACTCTATGACTCTATGGAGGAGGTCCAGCTCAGGAAGGTCAGTGTGGGAGTGGGAGGGGGAGTTAAAGTGCTGAGCAACCGGGAGATCAGGTAGGTTTAGGTGGACTGAGCGGTGGTGTTCAGCGAAACGATTGCCGAGCCTGCGCTTGGTCTGAACCTTTCCTTCCCCTGTGACTCTCAGTCTGAAGAAGGGTCTCGACCTGAAACATCACCCATTCCTTCTCTCCATAGATGAGTCACGCCAGCATTTTGTGTCTGTCTCTGGTGTAAACAAGCATCTACACGAGGCTCTGCTCTCAGTGAAGTAATGTTGTGCAACACCACCCTCTGCTGTTCAAAGCCAACACGACATGTAACCTGTGTGGGAAAGAACACAATCCTTCGGTCTGAAGAAGGGTTTCAACCCGAAACGTCACCCATTCCTTCTCTCCAGAGATGCTGCCCGTCCCGCTGAGTTACTCCAGCATTTTGTGATCTACTCACGACATGTAACTTGCTGAAAGTGGAAGCTCGAAACTGCAGTAAAGGTTCCTCCATCTTTTGCACGTTGATAATGAAACAATAGACAATAGACAACAGGTGCAGGAGGAGGCCATTCGGCCCTTCGAGCACAGCACCGCCATTCAATGTGATCATGGCTGATCATTCTCAATCAGTACCCCCGTTCCCGCCTTCGCCCCATACCCCCTGACTCCGCTATCCTTAAGTAACGATACGATACGATAGAACTTTATTCATCCCAGCAGGGAAATTTCTCTGCCAACAGTCATAAAACACAAGATACATGAAATATGAAATTAAGGTGACGAATGGAAAGGATTGGGGATGCGCAAATATTGGGGATGGGGGGGGGGTCAGTCTACCCCACAACAGAAGGGGGAGGAGTTGTACAGTTTGATAGCCACGGGGAAGAAGGATCTCCTGGGGCGTTCTGTGCTACATCTTGGTGGGACCAGTCTGTTGCTGAAGGTGCTCCTCAGGTTGACCAGTGTGTCAGTTGACCAGTGAGGTGCCTTGTCCAAGATGCTCCTGAGTTGCCTGATATTTCCTGGAGACGTACGAAACACCAGTTCCGTTCAGTTCACCTTAGTTTATCATCACATGTACCGAGGTACAGCGAGAAACTTTTGTTGCGTCAGTGGAAAGACAATACATGATTACAACTGAGCCACTTACAGTGTATAGATGCATGATGAGGGAACAATGTTCCTTTGTTATTCAAACTTTTTTCTTTGTTACTCCAAAGTCCTGTGTTTTTTTCATGGAAGATTGGGGAGATTTGGTTGATCGTTGCCCTATCGAACTTCTACAGGTGTGTAAGAAAATAACTGCAGATGCTGGTACAAATCGAAGGTATTTATTCACAAAATGCTGGAGTAACTCAGCAGGTCAGGCAGCATCTCGGGAGAGAAGGAATGGGCGACGTTTCGGGTCGAGACCCTTCTTCAGACTGATGTCAGGGGGGCGGGACAAAGGAAGGATATAGGTGGAGACAGGAAGATAGAGGGAGATCTGGGAAGGGGAAGAGAGGGACAGAGGAACTATCTAAAGTTGGAGAAGTCAATGTTCATACCACTGGGCTGCAAGCTGCCCAGGCGAAATATGAGGTGCTGTTCCTCCAATTTCCGGTGGGCCTCACTATGGCACTGGAGGAGGCCCATGACAGAAAGGTCAGACTGGGAGTGGGAGGGGGAGTTGAAGTGCTCAGCCACCGGGAGATCAGATTGGTTAAGGCGGACTGAGCGCAGGTGTTGAGCGAAGCGATCGCCGAGCCTGCGTTTGGTTTCGCCGATGCAAAGAAGCATACAGGTGTATGGTTGCTAACATATTGACTGGTAGATCAGGCCTGATTCAGCAACTGGAATACCCAAGAACAAAGAGGATTACAGAGAGTGGTGGACACTGCCCGGTCCATCACGGGTACTGACCTCCCCATCACTGAATGGATCGAGAGAAGGCCCTGCCTCAAAAAGACAGTCAATATCATCAAAAGCCCACACCACCCTGGCCACACTCTCATTTCCCCCCTACCCCCGGGGAAAAGGTACAGGAGCCTGAAAACCGTGACCACAAGGAACAAGAAGAGCTTCTTCCCAGTAACCATCAGGCTCTTGAACAATGAACAACACTAACCTCAACAAATATCATCTTCGATGGACCTTGCCTTTGGTTGCACTGTGATTTCAGAAGAACAATTCCGACCCGAAACGTCACCGATCCATATTCTCCAGGAATATCGCCTGACCCGCTGAGTTACTCCACCACTTTGTGTCTTTTGTTGTAAACCAGCATCTGCAGTTCTTTGTTCCATCATAGTAAGTAGAGTGGCATGGTGGGGCAGTGGTGGAGTCGCAACGCCCAGAGACCCCGACCACAGGTGCTGTCTGTGCGTCAGGTGGTTTGTACGTTCTCCCCGTGACCGCGTGGGCTTTTCCAGGTGCTTCGGTTTCCTCCCACTCTCCAAATACGTGCAGGTTTGTAGGTTAATTGGCTTCTGTAACTTGTCCCTGACATGTAGGATAGAACTAGTGTAAGGACGATCTTTGGTTGGCGTGGACTTGGTGGGTGAAGGGCCTGTTTTCATGTTGTCAGAAGAAGAGTCCTGATGGAGGTACAGGTGTGAGTCCAGGTGAGGCACAGGGGAGAGGGGGTTGGGGGGAGGTTGGGGGCTGTAGGAGAAAAAAGGAGAGGGGAGGGCTTTGTGGTCAGCTAAAAATGGAGACTTCAATGTTCATACATTTGGGTTGTAAGATACCCAAGAGGATGTGGGGTGCGTCGGCAGGAACTGCAGATGCTGGTTTACACTGAAGATAGACACAAAATGCTGGAGTAACTGGAAACATAGAAACATAGAAAATAGGTGCAGGAGTAGGCCATTCGGCCCTTTGAGCCTGCACCGCCATTCAATATGATCATGGCTGATCATCCAACTCAGTATCCTGTACCTGCCTTCTCTCCATACCCCCTGATCCCTTTAGCCACAAGGGCCACATCTAACTCCCTCTTAAATATAGCCAATGAACTGGCCTCAACTACCTTCTGTGGCAGAGAATTCCAGAGAGTACCTGTGAGTCCAGGTAAGGCAGCATCTCTGGCGAGAAGGAATTGGTGATGTTTCGGGCCAAGACTCTACTTCAGACTGATAGTCAGGGGAGAGGGAGTGTCGAGATATGGTCGGCTAAAGTGTGAAAATGACAGATCAAAACAAATGCTGATGAGGAAATGTAGCTGAGGGTTCATTGTTAGCTGAGGGGAAGGTGACAACGAGGCATACAATCAGTAACATTTAATCAGGAGGACAGTGAAACTAATCGGAGAACTGGGATGGGGAGGGACGGAGAGAGAGGGAAAGCAAGGGTTACTTGAAGTTCTTCCAGGTTGCGTCTGGCAATGGAGGAGGGCCAGGGCCTAGTGTAAGTGGGAGATTAGATGGCCACAGACTCAATGGGGCAGTTCCTGTGCTCAATGGCTCTATAAGATTTTATTTTTTTTAGATTTAGAGATACAGCGCGGAAACAGGCCCTTCGGCCCACCGCGTCTGTGCCGCCCAGCGATCCCCGCACATTAACACTATCCTACGCACACTAGGGACAATTTTGTTTTAGCACATTTAAAAACAACCCACGTTGACCAAAGTGCTGTACATCAGTTCAAGTACTAAGATTAGGTTAAGGTTAATGTACATGGGCAAAAAGGGGTCAGCATGGACATGGTGGGCCGAAGGGCCTGTTTCTGCCCTGTACAACTTAATGAGAAGATTGGATCAGATGGGAGACGCAGGCTTGGTGATGACGGTCACACGTGTTCTGTGTACTGTGGACGGCTCGATCATAATCATGTACAGTCTTTTCGCCGACCGGACAGCACGAAACAAATGCTTTTCACTGTACTTCGGGACAATAAACTCAACTGAACAGTCTCAAAGTTCTACTGCAGTTACCCTGACACCCTGTAGATGGCAGGAGAGGCGGCAAGGTGGTGCAGCGGCAGAGTTTAGATTTTAGATTTAGAGATACAGTGCGGAAACAGTCCCTTCGGCCCACCGGGTCCGCGCCGCCCAGCGATCCCCGCACACTAACACTATCCTACACCCACTAGGGACAATTTTTTACATTTGCCCAGCCAATTAACCTACAAACCTGTACGTCTTTGGAGTGTGGGAGGAAACCGAAGATCTCTGAGAAAACCCACGCAGGTCACGGGGAGAACGTACAAACTCCGTGCAGACGGCGCCCGTAGTCGGGATCGAACCTGAGTTTCCGGCGCTGCATTCGCTGTAAGGGAGCAACTCTACCGCTGCGCCACCGTGCCGCAGCTGCCTTACAGAGCCAGAGACCCGGGTTAGATCATGTGGGCAAACATGTCATCATGGTATTGAACAGCCCATTCCAGTATCACACACAAACCACAGAGGGGATGCAGTTGGGAACAGAGGCTGAGAGAAGGGAGGCTTCCCCAATATTTAGCGGGAGGAAATGTCTACATTTTTAGTTCAGTTTAGTTTGGATACAGCACAGAAACAGGCCCTTCAGTCCACCAAGTCTGCGCCGGCCAGTGATCCCTGTACACCAACACTATCCCAGACACACCAGGGACGACTTATAATCTACAGGAGGTGATTAACCTGCGTCTTTGTAGTGTGGGAGGGAACTACGGGAAAACCCACGCGGTCACGAGGAAAACGTACAAACTCCGTACTGCTGTGTCACCCCTGATGGTCTGTAGACAAGTTGTTGCTGGCAATAGTCTTCTCAGGAGTTTTAAATGTCTCTGAATATGAAGTATTTAAAAACAGACAGCACCCTTGGTCAGGATGGAACCCGGGTCTCTGGCGCTGTGAGGCAGCAACTCTACCGCTGCGCCACCGTGCCGCCCCTCCTGCGCTCCACTCCTGCAGTGCACGGTGTCAGGCTAACTGTGTAAGAAGTTTGAGACTGTGAAGGTATCACAAAATGCTGGAGTAACTCAGCGGGTCAGGCAGCATTTCAGGATAGAAGGAAGGGCGGCACGGTGGCGCAGCGGTAGAGTTGCTGCTTTACAGCGAATGCAGCGCCGGAGACTCAGGTTCGATCCTGACTACAGGCGCCGTCTGTACAGAGTTTGTACGTTCTCCCCGTCACCTGCGTGGGTTTTCTCCGAGATCTTTGGTTTCCTCCCACACTCCAAAGACGTGCAGGTATGTAGGTTAATTGACTGGGTAAATGTTAAAATTGTCCCTAGTGGGTGTAGGATAGTGTTAGTGTGCGGGGATCGCTGGGCGGCGCGGACCCGGTGGGCCGAAGGGCCTGTTTCCACGCTGTGTCTCTAAAAAAAAATTTTTTTTAAAGAATGGGTGACGTTTCGGGTCGAGACCCATCTTCAGACCCTTGAGTCTGTGAAGGGTTTAGTTTAGTTTATTATTGTCACACGTACTGAGGTACAGTGAAAAGCATTTCGTTGCATGCTATCCTGTCGGCAAAAAGACTATACTTGATTAGAATCAAGCCATCCGCATAGATGCAGGATACGGAGATACTGTGGTGTTTACTGCAGGACAAAGTCCGATTAAAGATAGTTCAATGAGGTAGATGAGAAGTCAGGTTGTGCAAGGACAGTTCAGTTGCCTGATGACAGTTGGGAAGAAACTGATCCTGAATCGGGAGTCAAATCAAGAGTGTAGGAGTATAGAGTATAGAGGTAAAGAGGTCCTTCTGCAGTTGTACAGGACCCTGGTGAGACCACATCTGGAGTATTGTATGCAGTTTTGGTCTCCTAGTTTGAGGAAGGACATCCTTGCTATTGAGGCAGGCAGGGATGGCGGGACTGCCATATGAGGAAAGATTGGAAAGACTGGGCTTGTATTCACTGGAGTTTAGAAGGATGAGAGGGGATCTTATAGAAACGTATAAAATTATAAAAGGACTGGACAAGCTAGATGCAGGAAAAATGTTCCCAATGTTGGGGGAGTCCAGAACCAGGGGCCACAGTCTAAGAATAAAGGGGAGGCCATTTAAAACTGAGGTGAGAAAGAACTTTTTCACCCAGAGAGTTGTGAATTTGTGGGATTCTCTGCCACAGAAGGCAGTGGAGGCCAAATCACTGGATGAATTTAGAAGAGAGTTAGATAGAGCTCTAGGGGCTAGCGGAATCAAGGGATATGGGGAGAAGGCAGGCACGGGTTACTGATTGTGGATGATCAGCCATGATCACAATGAATCACAGTGAGGAAAAACCTTTTCAACCAGAGTTGTGAATCTGTGGAATTCTCTACCACAGAAGGCAGTGGAGGCCAATTCACTGGGTGTTTTCAAGAGGGAGTTTGATATAGCTCTTAAGAGGGAGTTTGATATATGAGTGTTTGTGTCAGAAGGAACTGCAGATGCTGGTTTAATGCATAGATAGACACACAAAGCTGGAGTAAGTCAGCGGGACAGGCAGCATCTCTGGAGAGAAGGAATAGGTGACGTTTCGGGTCGAGACCCTTCTTCAGACTGAGAGTCAGGGGAGAGGGAAATGAGAGATATAGACGTTGATGTAGAGAGATATAGAACAAATGAATGAAAGATATGGAAAATAATAATCACAAAGTGCTGGAGTAACTCAGCGGGTCAGGCAACATCTAGGAGAGAGGGAATGGGTGACGTTTCGGGTCGAGACCCTTCTTCAGACTGATGAAGTAATGATGATCAAGGAAAGGAGGAGCCCACAATGGTCCATTGTTGTCTGTAGGCTGGGGGCGTAACGAGTTATACAGACAGTGTAACTCAACAGGACAACAGTGAAACTAGTACAATGACTAGGGTGGGGGAGGGATGGAGAGAGAGGGGATGCAAGGGTTACTTGTTAGAGAAATCAATACTCATACCACTGGGCTGTAAGTTGCCCAAGCAAAATATGAGGTGTCATTCCTCCAATTTGCGTTTGGCCTCAGTCTGACAGTAGAGGAGGCCCAGTACAGAAAGGTCAGTGGGAATGGGAGGGGGAGTTAAAGTGTTTGGCAACTGGGAGATCAGGTAGGCCCAGGCAGACTGAGCGAAGGTGTTCAGTGAAACGACCGCCCAGTCTACGTTTGGTCTCACCGACATATCGGAGTCTACACGTGGAACAACGAATACAGTAGATGAGGTTGGAGGAGGTGCAAGCGAACGTCTGCCTCACCTGAAAGGACTGTTGGGGTCCTTGGATGGAGTCGAGGGGGGGAGGTAAAGGGACAGGTGTTGCACCTCTTGCGGTTGCAGGGGAAAGAACCTGGGGAGGGGGTGGTTTGGGTGGGAAGGGATGAGTTGACCAGGGAGTTGCAGAGGGAACGGTCTCTGCAGTAAGCGGAAAGGGTTGGAGATGGGAAGTGGTGGGAGAGACCTCAATAGATACTGAATTTTCCAATTTCAGACTGGGTTGCACACAATGTTCTCGTCCCACACACACTCACCCGACCACCTATTTTCTTCTCTTTCTTCACATCCCACCTCCATCTCCCTCCCAACCCATCTCTCATCTCGGTCCCACTCCCACCCCATCATACTTGGGCAGCATCTGTGGAGCGAGAAGCGGTGTGAATATTGATTTCCCTGACTTCAAGGAACCCGTACTTTCCCTCTCTCACAAAAACTAAGGAGCTGATTGTGGACTTTAGAAGGGCTCAACATTCGAGGACGTACACGCCACTGGAAATAAATGGGTCTACTGTGGATAGGGTGAGCAGCTTTAAATACCTGGGAGTCCACATCACAGAGGATCTGACATGGACAACACACATTGCCGCACTGGTGGGTAAGGCAAGGCAGCGCCTTTACCACCTCAGACAGCTGAGGAAATTCAGAGTGTCTCTGAGGATCCTTCATTGCTTCTACTCTGGGGCTGTAGAAAGCATCTTGTCCGGAATCATCACAGTCTGGTTTGGGAACAGCTCTGCCCAGGACAGGAAGGCCCTGCAGAGAGTAGTGCGTTCAGCAGAACGCACCATGGGAACTACACTCGCCCCCCTGCAGGACCTATACATCAGGAGGTGCAGATCCAGAGCCAGCAACATTATGGGGGACCCCTACCACCCCAGCAACGGACTGTTCCTGCTGCTACGGTCAGGCAAACGCCTCCGCTGTCACGCTGTGAAAACGGAGAGGATGAGAAGGAGTTTCTTCCCACAGGCCATCAGGACTGTTAACTCTCCATATCACCAGGGATTCATTTAATTTACTGTATTAATTTATTTTTTGTGTTAAACATTTTTCTATTCTGTTTTGTAGTTTAGCACAATCCGCAGGCTTTGCCACTTTCATTTCACTGCACATCTTGTATGTGTATGTGACAAATAAACGGGACTTGACTTGACTCTCCGTCCCTCTCCCATCGCAGTTCCCCGACTAGTTTCACTGTCCTCCCGATTAGATTTTACTGATCGTCTTGTTCTTGTCACGTTCACCTTAGCTAACAAGGCTTCAAGGGTTCAAGGTCAATTTATTGTCACATGTTCCAGTTAATGTACAGTGAAATTTGAGTTACCATACAGCCATACCAAGTGAAAAGCAACAAGACACACAGCCACATAAAAGTTAACATGAACATCCACCACAGCGGATTCCACATTCCTCACTGTGATGGAAGGCAATAAAGTTCAATCTACTTTAGATTTTTTTTTAGAGATACAGCGCGGAAACAGGCCCTTCGGCCCACCGGGTCCGTGCCGCCCAGCGATCCCCGCACATTAACACTATCCTACACACACTAGGGACAGTTTTTTTTTACATTTACCCAGTCAATTGGCCTACAAACCTGTACGTCTTTGGAGTGTGGGAGGAAATCGAAGATCTCGGAGAAAACCCACGCAGGTCACGGGGAGAACGTACAAACTCCGTACAGACGGCACCCGTAGTCAGGATCGAACCTGAGTCTCAGGCGCTGCATTCGCTGTAAGGCGGCAACTCTACCGCTGCGCCACCGTGCTTCCTCTTTGTTCAACCGCAGTCGGTCGGGGCTGTTGAACCATCCGCAGTCGGGGCGATCAAAGCAGCCGACGATCGAAGCACCTTTCGGGGTGACCGAAACTCCCGTGTCGGGGCGGTGGAAACTCTCTCCGCGGCATGGAGCTCCTGAGTCTTACCAGAGACCACGTGCTTCACGATGTTAAAGTCCACAGGCCCCGCGGTTGGAGCTTCAATCCCCGGCAAAGGAATCACAAGCTTTGAGCGCCGGGCCGGTCTCCAGTGAAGGCCGCGAACTCCACGATGTGAGGCCGCAGTGGGGACGGAGATACGATACGGGAAAAAAAATCACATCTCCGTCGAGGTAAGAGATTGAAAAACAAGTTTCCCCAAACCCCCACATAAAACAAACCAAGGAACCCGATAACATACTTTTAACACATACTAAAAATAATAACAAAGAAAGGACAGACTGTTGGCTAGGCAGCCACTGCTGGTGAACCAGTCTACATTTCCTTTTTACCAACATCTGCTTTGATCTGTCATTTTCACACCTTACTCCTCAATATCTCTGTTTCCTTCTCCCCGAGTGTGAGGAAGGGTCTTGACCCAAAACGTCACCCATTCCTTCTCCCCAGAGATACTGCCTGTCCCGCTGAGTTACTCCAGCATGTTGTGTCTATTCCACACAGACTATCTCCCTCACCCCACTTGATTCCATGTCCACCATCTCCCTCCCTATCTGGCTCCAGCCTCTCTCCCACCTCTCTGTGTATACTGGCAATCGTTCCTCTTCCCTTCCGTCCCTGTCCTGGATGCAAGGCGTCTCCGTGGCCATTTTGCCTGCACAGATGCTGCTTGACCCGCTGAGTTCTTCCAGTGTACTGTCTTTCGTTCAGGCAAACAGCAACTGTTTTCAGCTACTTATAAAGGTCAGTTTAATTGCTAATGCCGCACGGAAGGCTGGAATGGGAGTGGCAAGGGACAGCACGGTGGCGCTGCAGTAGATTTGCTGCCTCATAGCGCCAGTGATCTGAGTTCGATCCTGACTACGGGTGCTGTCTGTGTGGAGTTTGCATGCCCTCCTTGGGACCACGTGGGTTTTCTCTGGGCGCTTCGATTTCCAGGAATGACCCCAACACTAGTTCTATCCTAAGCACTAGGAACAATTTAAAGAAGAACTAGTGTAGAAGAGGAACTTCTGAAGAAGAGTTTCGATCCAAAACGTCACCCATTCCTTCTCTCCAAAGATGCTGCCTGTCCCGCTGAATTACTCCAGCATTTTGTTTCTATCTAGGGGCGATCGTGGTCGGTGTGGACGGTGGGCCGATAGGCCTGTTTTCATGATGTATCTCTAAACTAAAACTCAACTAAACTAGGTTTTGGTCAGCAGATAGACACTAAAAGCTGTAGTCACTGAGAGGTCCAGACAGAACCTCTGGAGAAAAGGAATAGATGACGTTTCAGGTTGAGACCCTTCTTCAGATTCAATGATTGGTGACATTTCACCTTATAGGTCTTGCCATGCACAGTGGAGGGATAAACACCCGGTTCGGTGCTTCGACAATTGTACTGAAACAAGCAATGCCTTCAAATCTACGAACAGGGTGGAAAACCATGAGACCACAAGAGGGCGTATTGGATGCTGATTGAGCATGTCGGTCAGTCTGTGTGCTTGTGAAAGGCATCTTTGTTGATGGCCTGTGATTATTTTGTACCCCGGGCCAACTTAGATGCTGATCTCTTTTTCCAAGAAATGTAATGACTTCCTTGTATATTGGAAGTTTAACAGAGAGGTGATTTCTGAGGTGCTGAATTAAACTGTCTTGAATTCACCACGGGCCATTGAAACATTTCTACAATCGCCTCAAGTGAGACATGGAAGTTTTTGATTACATTTTATCTTTTGTCTGCCTCGTTGTCACCAGCTCACAATGATCTATTCTACGTTTTCCTTGACTCCAGCATTTTGTGACTATCTTCGGATGTTTTTGGAAGTAACTTCTGTATTATTTTATTATCGTGAGAACGCACACCTCCAGATTCAGGGACAGTTTCTTCCCAGCTGTTATCAGGCAACTGAACCATCCCACCACAACCAGAGAGCAGTGCTGAACTACTATCTACCTCATTGGTGACCCTCGGACTATCCTTGATCGGCTTTACCTTGCACTAAACGATATTCCCTTATCATGTACTGACGCACTGTAAATGGCCCGATTGTAATCGTGTATCGTCTTTCCACTGACTGGCGAGCAGGCAACAAAAGCTTTTCACTGCACCTCGGTAAACTAAACCAACTAAATAAACTAATTCCGATATTATTTTATTATTCTAAGCTATTTTATTATTCTAAATTATTATTATTCTCTATTATAATTGTACCTTCTGGATTAGCATGTTCATTCATTATTTACTTAATCTCAAAACACACATACACTTTTAAATATCAGTAGCAATATCAGTAATTGGGCGGTAGTAATATCAATAGTAATCAGTAATCGGTAGTAATAGGTGGATTAGTGGTAGACTTGCTGTCTTACAGCGCCAGAGACCCGGGTTCGATCCCGACTACGGGCACTGTCTGTACGGCGTTTGTACGCTCTCCCTGTGACCTGCGTGGGTTTTCTCCAGTATCTTTGGTTTCCTCATCCCACTCTCCAAAGATGTACAGGTTTGTAGGTTAATTGGCTTGGTATAAATGTTAAATTGCTCCTAGTGTGTGTTGGGTAGTGTCAATGTGCGGGGATCACTGGTCGGTGCGGACTCGGTGGGCCGAAGGGCCTGTTTCCACGCTGTATCTCTAAAGCTAAACAAAACTATTTCCAAGCCTTTGGAAAAGAGGGCATTTTGTCAGTCTTTCATTCCCAGATTCAGGAATAGCTTGTAACTCACAGCACCTGTCATTCACCTCAAATACAGAAAGACTGCAGTATCAAATCTGTTTTTAGTAACATGAGTGTTTTTTTTAAATAACCCATGCAGACTTCAGTTCCAGTCAGTAAATAGTTTGTGGAAAGTTTGCTCAATGCAGCTGCACTGTCCACACAACCAGGCACCACCACACTATTCTCAAGCCATTAGTTTTAATTTAATTTAGAGATACAGCGTGGAAACAGGCCCTTCGGCCCACCGAGACCGTGCTGACCAGCGGTCCCCGCACACTAACGCAATCTTGCACATTAGGGACAATATTTACATTGATACCAAGCCAATTAACCTACAAACCTGAACGTCTTTGGAGTGTGGGAGGAAACCGGAGCACCCGGAGAAAACCCACACGGTCACGG
This sequence comes from Rhinoraja longicauda, assembly GCF_053455715.1. Lineage (NCBI taxonomy): Eukaryota > Metazoa > Chordata > Chondrichthyes > Rajiformes > Arhynchobatidae > Rhinoraja > Rhinoraja longicauda. Next base: position 58,023,963 of record NC_135963.1, on the reverse strand, counting down.
GGAGAACGTACAAACTCCGTACAGTCAGCAGCCGTAGTCAGGATCGAACCCGGGTCTCTGGCGCTGTGAGGCAGCAACTCTACCGCTAATCCACCGTGCCAACCCTGTGAGAAATTACTGTGGGGAATGAAAATCTCATGGGAAATCCCACTCTACATAATCGGGTTATTATTCTGCTAAGAAACATACATCTTCCCACTGATAACTCTTTAAATGTGATGGACTGGGTTAGGACGCGCTATTGTACCGCCAGTAACAAGGTGAGATATCTTGGTTGCAAAAGTACCATTTTCTAACAATTTCATATAAAGCATGTTGAGGAGGGAACTGCAGATACCAGTTTATATCGAAGATAGTCACAGAGTGCGGGAGTAACACAGCGGGTCAGGCAGCGTCTCTGGAGAAAATGATGGGTGACGTTTCGGGTCGGGACCCTTCTTCAGACTCAACGTAGAGGGGAGGGAACTGGAGGTAGGAAAAGGCCAGAACAAATCAGGGACCAAGGAAGGGTGGAGCCCACAATGGCCCATTGTTGGCTGGGGAAGAGGTGATAACGAAGGGGCACAGGGATGCGAACAGTGGAACTAGTAGGACAACCAGGGTGGGGAGAGAGGGGGGAAGAGAGGGAATGCAGGAGTTACTTGAAATGAGAGAAATCAATATTTATGCCGTTGGGTTGTATGCTGCTCAAGTGAAATATGAGGTGCTGTTCATCCAAATGAAACTTAAAATTAGAGATATCTTATAAAACAAGTCAGAAAAGTCCAGCTTTATTATTGTGGGCCAGTAAATTCCCATTAAATGTTTCATGGTGGTGTGAACATCACACTAACCAGTTAAACAATGCCAGAGATTTGGCATTGTATACATCGACTAGACTTGTACACACTGAAATTTAGAAGGATGAGAGGAGATCTTATCGAAACGTATAAGATTATTAAGGGGTTGGACACGTTAGAGGCAGGAAACATGTTCCCAATGTTGGGGGAGTCCAGAAGCAGGGGCCACAGTTTAAGAATAAGGGGTAGGCCATTTAGAACGGAGATGAGGAAAAACTTTTTCAGTCAGAGAGTTGTGAATCTGTGGAATTCTCTGCCTCAGAAGGCAGTGGAGGCCAATTCTCTGAATGCATTCAAGAGAGAGCTAGATAGAGCTCTTAAGGACAGCGGAGTCAGGGGGTATGGGGAGAAGGCAGGAACGGGGTACTGATTGAGAATGATCAGCCATGATCACATTGAATGGCGGTGCTGGCTCGAAGGGCCGAATGGCCTCCTCCTGCACCTATTGTCTATTGTCTTTTGAGAACGTGGGACATGCACGTATTCTATTGTTCCTTGTCGGCTGGACTTTGCAGTCTGTAGATTATTTTCTTGTTTCTATTCTCACACTTTGTCTGGCCTGTATGTAAATAATTGATGGAGGATAGTTTATTTCTACAGCAACTGGCCCATGGTGGCAGGTTGACACACTAGGGGTGGCACAGTGGTAGAGATGCTGCCTGACAGAGCAAGCGGCCCAGGTTCCATCCTGATTATGGGTGCTATCCGTTCTCCCCGTGACCGCGGCAGTTTTCTCTGGTTTCCTCCCCCACTCCAAAGCAGGTTTGTCAGTTAATTGGCTTCGGCAAAGATTGTAAATTGTCCCTAGTGTGTGTAGGATAGACAATAAACAATAGGTGCAGGAGGAGGCCATTCAGCCCTTCGAGCCAGCACCGCCATTCAATGTGATCGTGGCTGATCATTCTCAATCAGTACCCCGTTCATGCCTTCTCCCCATACCCCCTGACTCCACCATCCTTAAGAGCTCTATCTAGCTCTCTTGAATGCATCCAAGGAATTGGCCCCCACTGCCTTCTGAGGCAGAGCGCTAGTGTACGGGGATCACTGGTCTGCGCAGACTCGGTGGGCCGCACAGACCAGTGTATTTCTAAACTAAACTAATCACAAATAGGTACAACTGCATTATTTTTATTTTGTAGTGGAACGATTGTAGTTGAATGATTATGATCCCATTGTTCCAAACTCCAGCAGCTCCTAATGGTGATCTGTCATGGTTTATCAGATCTGTGTAGCTCAGCGAGTCATGCAGCATCTCTGGAGAAAAATTGGTGACATTTTAGGTTGGAACCCTTCCTGAGGCTGCCTGAATGCACACCAGCATTTGTGTCTATCTTCGGTATCAACCACCATCTGCAGTTCCTTGTGTCGGAAGGAACTGCAGATGCTGGTTTAAACCAAAGATAAAGACACAAAATGCTTGAGTCATTCAGCGAGACAGGCAGCGTCTCTGGATAGAAGGAATGGGCGACTTTCAGGTCGAGATGGCTGCGCATTCCAAGATGGCTGCGCATTCCAAGATGGCTGCGCATTCCAAGATGGCTGCGCATTCCAAGATGGCTGCGCTGCCCTGTGGCTGCGGCTCGCCGGCAGTCTGTTTGTCTTTTTTTGTCTATGTGTTAGTGTTAGATGTGTGTAGTAGTCTATTTTTAGCTGTGTATATGTGCGGGGTGGTGGGGGTGGGGGAAACCTTCCTCGAGGCGCGGCGCGGCCGCTGGACCTTCCATCGCCCTGCGTGGCTCGGCCGCGGGGCCTTCCATCGCCCGGTACGGCTCGGCCGCGGGACCTTCCATCGCCCGGTACGGCTCGGCCGCAGGGCCTTCCATCTCCTTGCAGCGGCTGCGCGAGTCGGGAGCCTCAGTCGCCTTGGCAGAAGTCGAACTATCTGTCCGTGGGAGAAGCATGGGGGAAGAGAGAAGAAATTTTCTTGCCTTCCATCACAGTGAGGGGGTGTCTGCAGGAGTCACTGTGATGGATGTTTGTGTTAAAATTATGTGTCTTGTGTCTTTTACTCTGTACTGTTGTGGCTGCGTGGCAAATGATTTTCGTTCAATTCATTTTGAATGACAATAAAGGTAATTCAGATTCAGATTCAGAGACTAAAGGGACACGACCCAAAACATCACCCATTCCCTCTATCCAGAGATGCTGTCTGTGCCGCTGAGTGACTCCAGCATTTTGTGTCTATCTGCAGTTCGTTCCTACACGTGGTTTACAGGCCTGTTTTGCTGTTGCAAGTGCGTTTCATGGTTCTGTTGTCAGTACAAATGACAATTAAAATAAAATATAAGGACTGGACAAGCTAGATGCAGGAAAAATGTTCACAATGTTGGGCGAGTCCAGAACTAGGGGCCACAGTCTTAGAATAAAGGGGAGGCCATTTAAAACTGAGGTGAGAAGGAACTTTTTCACCCAGAGAGTTGTGAATTTGTGGAATTCTCTGCCACGGAGGGCAGTGGAAGCCAAATCACTGGATGAATTTAAGAGAGAGTTAGATAGAGATCTAGGGGCTAGTGGAATCAAGGGATATGGGGAGAAGGTTGCACGGGGTATTGATTGTGGACGATCAGCCATGATCACAATGAATGGGGGTACTGGCTCGAAGGGCTGAATGACCTCCTCCTGCACCTATTCTCTATGTTTCTATGTTAAATACTCTTGCCTTTTGACCTTTGGATCAATCTATTCAGCAGTGGCTCTTTTAATATTGTTAACATTCATTTGTGTTATGCTAGCCTTGCTCGTTGAACGGGCTGACACTGGTTTACGCAGTGACTCAGAGATGTAAAACACAAAGTGCTGGAGGAACTCAGCAGGCCAGGCAGCATCTGTGGAGGGAATGCCCAGATGATATTTCTGAAGAAGGGTCCCAACCCGAAACATTAACTGTCTTCCCTTCTTTACCTTGCACTAAATGTTGTTCATGTTATCCCCTTTATCATGCATCTGTACACAGTGGATGGCTTGATTGAAATCATGCATTGTCTTTCCACTGACTGGATAGCACGCAACAAAAGTTTCTCACTGTACACGTGACAATACACTAACCTCAAACTCAGACAGTTTCTGTCTTGCCTCCACAGATCGTGTCCATTCCCTCCACAGATGCTGCCCGGCCTGCTGAGTTCAGGGGTAGACAACCTATCGAAAAGACAGACAGGTGGGCAGAGGGGGTGGGGTCGCTCTGTTGGTGAGGAATGATATTCACTCCCTTGCAAGGGGTGACATAGAATCAGGAGATGTAGAATCAGTATGGATAGAAATGAGAAATTGTAAGAGTAAAAAGACCCTAATGGGAGTTATCTACATGCCCCCAAACAGTAGCCTCGACATGGGGTGCCAGTTGAATCAAGAGCTAAATTGGCATGTCGCAAATGTAATGCTACGGTGGTTATGGGAGATTTCAACATGCAGGTAGACTGGGAAAATCAGGTTGGTAATGGACCCCAGGAAAGGGAGTTTGTGGAGTGCCTCCGAGATGGATTCTTAGAACAGCTTGTACTGGAGCCTACCAGGGAGAAGGCAATTCTGGATTTAGTGTTGTGTAATGAACCTGATTTGATAAGGGAACTCGAGGTAAAAGAGCCATTAGGAGGCAGTGATCATAATATGATGTTTTAATCTACAAATTGAGAGGGAGAAGGGAAAATCGGAAGTGTCAGTATTACAGTATAGCAAAGGGGATTACAGAGGCATGAGGCAGGAGCTGCCCAGATTTGACTGGAAGGAGGACCTAGCAGGGAAGACGGTGGAACAGCAATGGCAGGTATTCCTGGGAATAATGCAGAAGTTGCAGGATCAATTCATCCCAAAGAGGAGGACAGATTCTAAGGGGAGTAAGAGGCACCCGTGGCTGACAAGGGAAGTCAAGGGCAGCATAAAAATAAAAGAGAAGAAGTATAACATAGCAAAGAAGAGTGGGAAGCCAGAGGATTGGGACTCTTTTAAAGAGCAACAGAAGATGACTAAGAAGGTAATACGGGGAGAAAAGATGAGGTACGAAGGTAAGCTGGCCAATAATATAAAGGAGGATAGTAAAAGCTTCTTTAGGTATGTGAAGAGGAAAAAAAGTTAAGGCAAATGTGGGTCCCTTGAAGACAGAAGCAGAGGAATTTATTACGGGGAACAAGGAAATGGCAGACGAGTTGAACCGGTACTTTGGATCTGTTTTCACTGAGGAAGATACAGACAATCTCCCAGATGTTCTAGTGTCCAGAGATCCTAGGGTGACGGAGGAACTGAAGGAAATTCACATTAGGCAGGAAATGGTGTTGGGTAGACTGATGGGACTAAAGGCTGATAAATCCCCAGGGCCTGATGGTCTGCATCCCAGAGTACTTAAGGAGGTGGCTCTAGAAATCATGGACGCATTGGTGATAATTTTCCAATGTTCTATAGATTCAGGATCAGTTCCTGTGGATTGGAGGGTAGCTAATGTTATCCCACTTTTTAAGAAAGGAGGGAGAAAAAACAGGAAATTATCGACCAGTTAGTCTGACATCAGTGGTGGGGAAGATGCTGGAGTCAATTATAAAAGACAAGTGCGGATCATTTGGATAGCAGTAACAGGATCGTTCTGAGTCAGCATGGATTTACGAAGGGGAAATCATGCTTGACTAATCTTCTGGAATTTTTTGAGGATGTAACTAGGAAAATGGACTGGGGAGAGCCAGTGGATGTAGTGTACCTTGATTTTCAGAAAGCCTTCGACAAGGTCCCACATAAGGGATTAGTGGGCAAAATTAGAGCACATGGTATTGGGGGTAGGATACTGACATGGATAGAAAATTGGTTGGCAGACAGAAAGCAAAGAGTGGGGATAAATGGGTCCCTTTCAGAATGGCAGGCAGTGACTAGTGGGGTACCGCAAGGATCGGTGCTGGGACCGCAGCTATTTACAATATACATTAATGACTTGGATGAACGGATTAAAAGTACCATTATCAAATTTGCAGATGACACAAAGCTGGGGGGCAGAGTGAACTGTGAGGAAGATGCTATGAGGTTGCAGGGTGACTTGGATAGGTTGTGTGAGTGGGCGGATGCATGGCAGATGGCATATATCACACATGCGGGCTCCGCCACTTTTGCCGACAATTCCAAAGACTGTTCGGCCCGGGCATTCGATGTACTGTAGCAGTTCCCGCGAACCGGCATCCCTCTCCTCGCCCGGCCTTGGTGAACATCAGGTCAGAGCGGCACTCATGCATGTCAGCAGAATACATATATATTTCGCTGATTTGCTTTTGCCCATCAAGGAGGTTCGGCACAGCGGTAGAGTTGCTGCCTTTAAAGACGTACTCCAAAGACGTACAGCTGTGTAGGTTGTGTAGGGAAGAACTGCAGATGCTGGTTTAAATCGAAGGTAGACACAAAATGCTGGAGTAAAAGAGGGGTCTCGACCCTAAACGTCACTCATTCCTTCTCTCCAGAGTTACTCCAACATTTTGTGTCTACCAGGTTTGTAGGCTAATTGGCTTGGGAAAAATATAAATTGACCTGAGTGTGTGTAGGATAGTGTTAATGTGCGGGGATCGCTGTTCGACGAGGACTCGGTGGGCCGAAGGGCCAAATTCCACGCTGTATCTCTAAACTTATGGCGAGTCTGGAGGCTCGTTCTTTGTTGAAGAAGTTTATTGCGACAGTAATATTCGATCACAAAGTTTACTTAACGAGATTACAGACAACCATTAATACTAACTGTTCACTTCAAAGAAGTCTCCCAACTGACTCTTTTGGGCGCCAAAACTGCACGTGGCGACGCTGTCCAATCAGCGGTCTCACTCCCTGGACTAATCCTTACGGTCGCACCCACACGTGACCTTGCTGACCAATCTGAGGGTTTGACACCTAGGACCACTCTCTATGGTCGCTACATGACCCCCCCCCCCCCCCCCCCGAGAACCCGAGGTACGGAACCTAGCAGGGAGCCGAATTTCGCGACCAGAACGAGTAAGGAGAGGGGCAGCCGGAACCACAGGAGTGGGGGGTCCTGGACCGGGTGGAACTGCAGGAGCGGGGGGTCCTGGAGGTGCGGTATGGGGTAGCGGTCGGCCGTGGTGACGGCATTGAGGCGCCGGTAATCAGCGCATGGTCTCCACCCCCCAGATGCTTTGGAGACCATATGCAACGGCGAGGCCCAATGGCTGTCGGACTGACGGACAATGCCCATTTCTTCCATCTTTCTGAATTCTGCCCGCGCCACCACCAGCTTGTCGGGCGGTAACCTCCGGACCCGAGCGAAAACGTGGGGGGGCCCTCGGTGCGGATGTGGTGGACCACGCCGTGCCTGGCCGAAGGGGCGTCGAACCATTGGATGAGCAGCTCTGGAAACTCCGCCAGGACCTCAGCATACGGGTCTGGGGCCGCGACGATGGCCTGGACAGTCGGGCTGGGCGGGGTGGCGGCCGGCGGAGCGGCGGGCCCATCGCTGCTGGCGGAGGGTTGAAGGTCGTTACCGCGGACATCGGGGACTAGTGTAAAGGCCCAGAGGAAATCTGCGTCTAGGATCGCCTGGCTGACGTCTGCGATAATGAATGGCCATTCGTACGTGCGGATGCATAAAGCCAGGGACATTGTCCGCGTACCATACGTGCGGATGGGGCTGCCGTTAACCGCGATGAGGGTAGGACCTGTCTTACCCGATCTGGTCTCAAGGTCGGTCGGTGGTACGATACTGACTATGGCTCCTGTGTCAACCAAAAATTCTGTGTCCGTGAATCGATCTCAGACGTAGAGGCGTCGGTTCTGGCCAATCGCAACCGCCTCTATGTACGATCGACCGAGGCATTTCCCGAGAAGGTACAAGGTGAGCGGCAGTTGCGGGATTCTCCACCCCATTGTAGATGGTAATAGCACCAGCCGCGCTTGTGCGGATCCTTTTGGCGGGCTTTTGGAGAAATGGCGGGAGACGCGGCGCCATCTTGATGCCGCTGTGGCGCGGCCGCTGATGCCGAGACCTTGTTGATCGAACTGCTTCTTTTTGATTTGGACACCATGAGCACATTAGCTTTTTCTGCATATGCCAAGGGGTCCTTAAAAGAACAATCCGTGAGCATGAGTTTGACATCTTCGGGAAGCTTCTCGGAATGCCTGCTCGAACATGAGGCACTCCGTGTGTTCACCTGCTAGCGCTAACATTTCAGCCATGAGAACGGACGGCAGCCGATCTCCGAGATCCGGTAGGTGCATAAGCCTCTTAGCTCGGTCATGCCTACTGAATCCGAAGGTTCGTAACAGTGCCTTCATTGCCTCGTACTTGTCTTCTGCGGGAGGGTTGACGATGAACCGCATCACCCGCGCGGTCGTCCACGGCGGTAGAGCGCTGACGAGGTAGTAGTACTTTGTCGCGTCCGCTGAGATGTTTCTTAAGTGAAACTGGGCTTTGGTATGGACAAACCAAGATTGTGGTTGATGTGTCCAAAATGACGGAAGGTGAACGCTGACCGCGCTTAGCTCCGGTGTGCCGGGCGTAGGAGCCAAAAACGAGGCGTCTTGTTCATCATGGTAGGTGATCGGCTGGATCACGTCGGGGTCACCAATATGGCGAGTCTGGAGGCTCGTTCTTTGTTGAAGAAGTTTATTGCGACAGCAATATTCGATCACAAAGTTTACTTAACGAGATTACAGACAACCATTAATACTAACTGTTCACTTCGAAGAAGTCTCCCAACTGACTCTTTTGGGCGCCAAAACCGCACGTGACGACGCTGTCCAATCAGCGGTCTCACTCCCTGGACCAATCCTTACGGTCGCACCCACACGTGACCTTGCTGGCCAATCTGAGGGTTCGACATCTAGGACCACTCTCTATGGTCGCTACAAACTAAACATTTTTAAAAAAAATAGGTGCAGGAGTAGGCCATTCAGCCCTTCAAGCCATTCAATTTGAACATGGCTGATCATCCAAAATCAGTACCCCATTCCTGCTTTTTCGCCACATCCCATGATTCTGTTAGCCCTAAGAGCTAAATGTACCTCTCTTGAAAACATCCAGTGAATTGGCCTCCACTGCCTTCTGTGGAGAAACTAACAGAATAACTGCTGCAAATCTGAAACAAGAACACAAAATGCTTGAATTGCTTAACAGGTCAGGCAGAAGTCGTGGAGAGAGAAAAACAAAGGGTAATCGACTTTACACTTTCTGTCCACAGGTACCGTCTGACCTGGTCAGTATTTCCAGCATTATTTTAACCAGTGCTGTTGGTTTACACCATGTACATTATTCATGTTCTAGCCCCACACTGATTTGTAGGAAGTCCACCGCATCAATATATTAAAAGTATTTCTAAAGTAGTTTCTAAAGAGTGTGCACATACTGCTGGAAGAGAAGTAACACAGTACAACTACAACAATAATATAAATCACATGGTTGGCACGGTGGCGCAGCGGTAGAGTTGCTGCCTTGCAGTGAAAGCAGCGCCGGAGACCCGGCTTCCATCCCGACCACGGGCGCTGTCTGCACGGAGTTTGTACGTTCTCCCCGTGACTGCGTGGGTTTTCTCCGAGATCTTCGATATCCTCCCACACTCCAAAGACGTGCAGGTTTGTAGGTTAATTGGCTTGGTATAAGTGTAAATGTCTTTAGTGCGTGTAGGATAGTGTTTGTGTGCAGGGATCGCCGGTCGGCGCGGGCTAGGTGGGCCGAAGGGCCTGTTTCCACACGGTATCTCTAAACAACTATTTTTACAATAAATAGAATTTATAATTCGAACAAGAACAGTAAATAGACAATGGACAGTAGGTGCAGGAGTAGGCCATTCGGCCCTTCGAGCCAGCACCACCATTCAATGTGATCATGGCTGATCATTCTCAATCAGTACCCCGTTCCTGCCTTCTCCCCATACACCCTGAATCCTTAAGAGCTCTATCCAGCTCTCTCTTGAATGCATTCAGAGAATTGGCCTCCACTGCCTTCTGAGGCAGAGAATTCCACAGATTTACAACTCTCTAACTGAAAACGTTTTTCCTCATCTCCGTTCTAAATGGCCTACCCCTTATTCTTAAACTGTGGCCCCTGGTTCTAGCCTCCCCCAACATTGGGAACATGTTTCCTGCCTCTAACGTGTCCAACCCCTTAATAATCTTATACGCTTCGATAAGATCCCCTCTCATCCTTCTAAATTCCAGTGTATACAAGCATAGCCGCTCCAGTCTTTCAACATATGACAGTCCCGCCATTCCGGGAATTAACCTAGTAAACCTACGCTGCACAATGTCCAACATGGCGGCGCTGCCCTAGCAGCTGCGGCTTACCTGCGGTCCATTTGTCTTTGTGTTTTTGTTGTTTTTTTTGTCTAAATTGTAGATGTGATGTCATGTTTTTTTGTGGTTGTGTACTATGTGTGTAGGCGGTGGGGGCAACTGTAAAATTGTAAATTTGTCCCTTCCGAATGGAGACCCGACCTTTGTTTTCTGATTCCTGTCTCCGTTCCTGCTGCGGCCTACCATCAGCCAAACCCCTGGAGCTGGCGGCCTCCACCCGGGACCACCTGGGCTCTGGTTCGCAGACTTACCATCTGCGGAGCCGGCTGCCTTCGGAGGCTTCGGCTCGGGCCGCGTGGATGCCGACATCGGGAGCTCCGGCAGCGGCAGCGTCTTCGCCCGCCCCGGATCACGGGGCTTGGGTCAGCCCGCTGCGGACATTTCACCGTCCGGCGCGGCCTGGAACGTGGCAACTCCAACAGCCTGACCGCGGGAGAAGACAGCGGGGGAAGAGAAAAGACATTGTGGCCTTCCATCACAGTGAGGAGGTGACTGGAGGAGACTCACTGTGATGGATGTTTCTTTTTTTGTGTGTTTTGTGTTGGTTGGGGTTGTGTAATTTGCTTATTTTATTGCTCTTATTGTTGGACTGTGGGTGACGAAATCTCGTCCAAAAGACCTGTTTTTTGGATGACAAATAAAGGTTATTCCGATTCTGAATTCGGATTCTGTACGCCCTCAATAGCAAGAATATCCTTCCTCAAATTTGGAGACCAAGACTGCACACAGTACTCCAGGTGCGGTCTCACTAGGGCCCTGTACAACTGCAGAAGGACCTCTTTGCTCCTTAGGCTCACAATAACGGACCTCGATAGCAGATGTTGGTGATAGTGGACCGAGGCTCCCATTGCCCTGCCCTCACTTCCGCCAATTACCCAACATGGCGCCACCTAGTGGGAGCTTCTGGTTGTGGGAGTGGAGAGAGAGATAGCAGCATGAAGGTGGCGTGAGTAACCGGGCCCATCCCTGGCGCACTGCGTGTGGGGCCTGTGTCTCCTGGGATTCCCCCGGATTTAATTTAATCCCACCTCTCCCGATGACTGTGTTTCTTCCCACCCGGCCTGGGGTTAAACTCACTTGGATATAGCGGACAATCGGCAATAACAGACACCATCCCCCACTTCCCCCAAGGTTCATTAGAGCAAGTTTACTGGACTTATTAAATCAATGGGCCTATTCCTTTCTCCAGGGATGCCGTCAGACCCGCTGAGTTATGCCAACCTTTCGTGTCGTGTAAATGTTATTTTAAGTCAAGCAATTCTCTTAGTCGGAAGCCAATGATTAAAACCAATAAAATCATGGTTTCAGTTTTTACTCAAGGACAATATGGAGGTTGTCCATTTTTGGAGTCTGAACAAGGGTCTCGACCCGAAACGTCTCCCATTCCTTCTCTCGAGAGATGCTGCCTGTCCCGCTGAGTTACTCCAGCATTTTGTGTCTATCTTTAGTGTAAACCAGCATCTGCAGTTCCTTCCCACACAATATGGAGATACTCCTTGGCGACTCCGTGAAGTTAAACACGTGGTTTGGGAAAACGATGGTCAGAATGGGTTGTGACAAAGTGAAGGTGGGTCATCTGTGAAACCTCCGCCGTTTCTGTTTACAGTGTTTGCCGTCTGCCTCCTCGGTGCGTTCTGGTGGGTCTGGTACGACGAAGCCATCGGTGAGTTGATAATACACCACAGTAGAGTCGGAGTCTACAATGGCCAGGGTGAACTCACGTTTACTTTGGTAGCAGACACATTCCATGATTCTTCTGATCCTAAAGAAAAATTAAAAATTAATACGTGCTTTGACTACGGGTGTGGTCCGTACGGAGTTTGTACGTTCTCCTCGTGACCGCGTGGGTTTTCTCCGGGTGACAACAGACAATAGGTGCAGGAGGAGGCCATTCGGCCCTTCGAGCCAGCACCGCCATTCAATGTGATCATGGCTGATCATTCTCAATCAGTACCCCGTTCCTGCCTTCTCCCCTTACCCCCTGACTCCGCTATCCTTAAGAGCTCTATCTAGCTCTCTCTTGAATGCATTCAGAGAATTGGCCTCCACTGCCTTCTGAGGCAGAGAATTCTGAGGCTCCAGTTTCATCCCACACTCCAAAGGTGCACAGGTTTGTAGGTTAATTGACTTCGGTAAAAATTGTAAATTGTCCAAAGTGCTAGTGTACGGGAGATCGCTGGTCTGTGCGGACTTGGTGGGCCAAATGATCTGTTTCCGCTCTATATCTCTAAGTCTAAAGGTAGAACTACTGGTTGGAAGATTTCTGGTTGGCCGGACTCAGCGGCCAAAGGGTCAGTACAGTATCTCTAAACATGGAATGAAAGCCATGGCAATCACTGTATTCTGCACCCTGAACACCATAGATACAAAATTCTGGAGTAACTCAGCGGGACAGGCAGCATCACTGGGGAGAAGGAATGGGTGATGTTTTGGGTCGAGACCCTTCCTCATACACCAAATCCCCTCCTGTCATGGATGGATACCTTTCAGTGAAAGCATCCACCATTGAAACGGCTAATTTATCCAGTCTCTGCCACATTGTCTGCATCAACACTGAACTGATGACACAGAGGAATGTGCAATTCAGATGACTGCTTCTCTGGTATCCTGACAAATTTGTCCTGTGCGATATCACAAAGAGCCCCTGCTTTCTTTGAGAGTTAAGCCCTCTGGGAATACAGATTAACTTTGGAGCAACATACCACAAAATGAATTCAGACCATTTCATTTAAAGCCTTAAAAATATAGAATGGCGGAGAGGTGTGACGGTTAGTGTTGCTGCCACATAGTCCAGTGATCCGAGTTTGTTGCTGACCTCCCCCACTGTATGAGTGGAGTTTGCACGTTCTCCTCGGATTTCCACCGAGTGCTCTATCTTCCTCCTACATCCTAAAGGTGTGCTGATCGGTTAATTAGCTCTAAACTGCGCTCAATGTATGTAGGTGGTGGGAGAATTGGCAGTGGGGGTGAGGTGGCTAATGGGCGTGAGAGACTAAAAAATAAGTCACCGGGAAGTAAGACCCAGACCATGGGTGCTGTCTGTACGGAGTTTGTACGTTCTCCCTGTGACCAGCGTGGGTTATCCCCAGGTGCTCTGGTTTCCTCCCACACTCCAAAGACATGTAAGTTTGTAGGTTAATTGGCTTCGGTAAATTTTTTAATTGTCCCGAGTGTGGGAAAGTGTTAGTGTGCGGGGATCCTGGTGGGCACACTCAGGGGGCTGAAGGGTGCAGGGTGAGTGGGCGGATGCATGGCAGATGCAATTTAATGTGGATAAGTGTGAGGTTATCCACTTTGGTGGTAAGAATAGGAAGGCAGAGTATTATCTGAATGGTGTCAAGTTAGGAACAGGGGACGTACAACGAGATCTGGGTGTCCTAGTGCATCAGTCACTGAAAGGAAGCATGCAGTGAAGAAAGCCAATGGAATGTTGGCCTTCATGACAAGAGAGAAGGTGACGTTTCGGATCAGTCTGAAGAAGGGCCTCGACCCGAAACGTCACCCATTCTTTCTCTCCTGAGATGCTGCCTGGCCTGCTGAGTTCCTCCAGCATTTTGTGAATAAATACCTCCGCTGGGGTGTAAGCTACCCAAGCGAAATATGAGGCGCTGTTCCTCCAATTTGCGCTGGACAATAGAGGAGGCCCAGGACAGAAAGCTGAGTGTGGGAATGGAAGGGGTAGTTGGCTTCCAAACGGCCACTCAACCTGTTTCATTCTCTGCCAGTGTTGTTAACGAGGTCATGTGCATAGAGGAGAGAGTCCTACTATTAAGGGCCCATTGTCAGGCTTGTTTTTATCGTGATTTTGCTGAAGCATAATCTTATCGAGGCATCTGCACATGTATTCATTGGGGGATTAACTACACCAAATCCAACAATGGTGCCCTTGATGCCGTGAATGTCCCACAGCAGATCACAGGAATACAAGCGAGCAGATTTTAACAGTGGATGAGAAATACTTTATGTGCGGGGTATCTATTTCCCAACCACTCTATCGTTCCAATCATCTGCCTATCAAACCTCCTCGCTTGTGTCCACCTATTCCTTGCCACACTTTGTCCTGCTCCTCCTCTGTTCAGGCTTCCCCCCCCACACCTTCTCCCTGCAATCAGTCTGAAGAAGGGTCCCAACCAGAAACGTCACCCATCCAAGTGTAGGAAGGATCTGCAGATGCTGGTTTATACTGAAAAAAGACACAAAATCCTGGAGTAACTCAGCGGGTCAGGCAGCATCTCTGGAGAAAAGGAAAGTCTAAAGAAAGGTTTTGATCCGAAACGTCACCCATTCCTTTTCTCCAAAGATGCTGCCTGACCCACTGAGTTACTCCAGCATTTTGTGTCTATCTACATCACCTATCCGTGTTCTCCTGAGATGCTGCCTGACCGGCTGAGTTACTTCAGCACTTTGTGTTCTTCCGTGTAAACCAGCATCTGCAGTTCCTTGTTTCTACGGGTTATTTTTTCCTTGGGGGTGGAGGCGACAGGAAAGAGAGTGGATCTTACGGTGACTTGGTCCATATAACCTAAACTGGTGTCAAATACCTAAACGTCTGGAGAGGGCAGAGCAATTTCCCAGTATATGTTTTTCCCCTCATTAACCATGTTGCTTTCCTCTTTCAGATAACAAGGGCTGCAGATTACTTCAGTTTATCATTGTTATAGGAGCAAAGAGGTCCTTCTGCAGTTGTACAGGGCCCTAGTGAGACCGCACCTGGAGTACTGTGTGCAGTTTTGGTCTCCAAATTTGAGGAAGGATATTCTTGCTATTGAGGGCGTGCAGCGTAGGTTTACTAGGTTAATTCCCGGAATGGCGGGACTATCATATGTTGAATGACTGGAGCGACTAGGCTTGTATACACTGGAATTTAGAAGGATGAGAGAGGATCTTATCGAAACGTATAAGATTATTAAGGGGTTGGACACATTAGAGGCAGGAAACATGTTCCCAATGTTGGGGGAGTCCAGAACAAGGGCCACAGTTTAAGAATTAGGGGTAGGCCATTTAGAACTGAGATGAGGAAAAACCTTTTCAGTCAGAGAGTTGTGAATCTGTGGAATTCTCTGCCTCAGAAGGCAGTGGAGGCCAATTCTCTGAATGCATTCAAGAGAGAGCTGGATAGAGCTCTTAAGGATAGCGGAGTCAGGGGGTATGGGGAGAAGGCAGGAACGGGGTACTGATTGAGAATGATCAGCCATGATCACATTGAATGGCGGTGCTGGCTCGAAGGGCCGAATGGCCTCCTCCTGCACCTATTGTCTATCTTATCGAAACGTATAAGATTATTAAGGGGTTGGACACGTGAGAGGCAGCAAACATGTTCCTGGTGTTGGGGGAGTCCAGAACAAGGGGCCACAGTTTAACACCTATTGTCTATTGTCTATTGAGAGGAAGAAGAAAAGCAAAATTTGAAATCAAGTCACACAAGGAGAAATTATAGTAGTTGTCTAGAAGTTTAATGAAAAGAGTAGATTATAAGGAATATCTTAAGGAAGGTGTTGGAGGACAAAAGCCAATAAAACAAGTTTGATTTAAAACCCTTCTCCGGAGCTGAATGAACAACCTCAAGAACTGTAAAAACCTACATGTTCCATCACTTCTATAAAATAAATTGGCTTCCCTGACACTGCTCATGAAAACATGACCTGCTTAGCAGAAGAGCAAATACAATATTCTAGCTCAGTAATAAAAAGATTGTTGTTTTGAATGTATGCTTAGCCTTTATTTTGTGTTTGCTGCAGCTTATATACTGCACACCAGATATTGTGTATTGGCAATCATAGCCAGAAATAGTCTCAATGACCCTCTTATATTGAATGAGAGATGGCCCATAATCAGAAATGGCTGATGATCATCAAATATTATTGGAGCAAAAGTATATATTTAACTGAAATAAAACAAGATAGTGAATGTGGGGACACAGGGAACACAAGGAACTGCAGATGCTGGAATCTTGAGTAAAACACAAAGTGTTGGAGGAACTCAGAGGGCCAGGCAGCATCTGTGGAAGGAATAGATAGATGATATTTCGTATTGGGACCCTTCATCAGCTTCAGGGTCTGGACCTTCCAAAATGTCTGCTATCTATTCCTTCCACAGATGCTGTTACTCCAGCATCTCACGTTTTACTCCAGATATTGAAAAACATTTTAAACTTCTCTGGCTGGGATATTTTGCTTTTTTGTCAGTGTTTAATTCAATGTCATCGAATCCAATAGCGAGACTGTTTCAATTCTGAATGAAACTTCTGCAGGTCCCCAAAAATGATAATTCGCAGACATCTTACTGACAACCCCAAGCAATGTACACTGTGCTGAGATCATAAGACATAGGAGTAGAAATAGGCCATTCGGCCCATCGAGTCTGCTCCATCATTTGATCATGTCTGATCTATCTTTCCCTCTCAATCCCACTCTCCTGCCTTCTCCCCGTAACCTTTGACAACCGTACAAATCCAGAACCTATCAATTTCCACTTAAAAAATACCCAATGACTTGGCCTCCACAGCCGTCTGTGGCAACAAATTCCTCAGATTCACCACTCTCCAGCAGCAGCCTGGGGCTCACCTGGATCAGTAGCCACTCCAGTACAAGACTTTGGACTTCTGGTAAATGGTGCCTAAGTATGGTGACGTGCATGTGTCAGCTATGCAAAAAGAATTTCACTGTGCAGTGCATACGTGACAATAAAACACCATTGAAAACGATCCTCATCTCCATTTTAAAGGTACTTCCTTTTATTCTGTGCCTGTACCCTCTGGTCCTAGACTCTCCCTCCACTGGAAACATCCTCTCCACATCCACTCTAAGGATATACAATCGAAGCACAAGAGCTGTTTTGATGAGTCTCATATTTTAATCGTATCGATGCATCTTGAGCCAGAAGAGGTGTGAAAATATATGAAGTGTAAGTCAAGTGTGCTTTCATATCAGATTCGGGCAACTGTACATCATTAATGCCAAGACAAACTCAGCCTTGGGCAGCTACAAAACTTCAGGATGTCTTGCAACCATGAAATCAATGGGTTCTAATTAAAATTAAAGGCAGGACAACCAAAGGTGGAATGGCTGCATAGTATGTTGCTCAGTGTTAATTATCTAAGAGGTTGAATCATTAAATCATTGAAAGATACAGCATGGAAACAGGCTCGTCGGCCCACTGAGTCCATGCTGACCATCGATCATCCGTTCACACTAGTTCTGCCTCTTTACAGTTTCGCATCCACTCCCTCCCAGGGGCAATTTACAGAGGGCCAATTAACCCACAAACCCGCGCATCATTTGGGATGTGGGAGGAAACCAGAGCACCCAGAGGAAACCCACACGGGCACAGGGAGAACGTGCAAACTCTACACAGACTAAATATGATCCCAAGGGCACAATCGAACTCTGGCACTGTGAGGCAGCGGTTCTACCCGCTGCGCCACTGTGTCGCAGAACCAGTGTGACTTTTAACAATTATCTTGACTCCAATTGCTGATTATTACTAACAATCAAGGTATTTATTCACAAAATGCTGGAGTAACTCAGCAGGTCAAGATTAGGAGGGCAGGAAAAATCACAGGGGGGGAGCAGCGAGAGAGCATGTTGCTAAATTCTCGTCGAAGAGAGGAGGACCTGCTGAGTTACTCCAGCATTTTGTGAATAAATACCTTCGATTTGTACCAGCATCTGCAGTTATTTTCTTACATCTTCTATTACTAACAATCAAGTTACCATGCTAAAACTAACAAAGTAACAGCAAAATATCTTCACGATCAGAATCTATCACTTAAGTCACTTTTGAACAAAAATGACCTCAGTAAATGAGTATGCTTTTCATCAATTGAATTGCCGGCCTACATACAAGTGCTTGTAGTTTCGTTTCGTTTATTGTCATGTGTATCAATTTACAGGTAAAAGCTTTTGTTGCGTGCTATCCAGTCAGCGGAAGGACTATACATGATTGCAATCAAGCCGTCCACAGCGTACAGATATAGGATAAAGGGAATGGAAGGAGCATTGTGCTATGTATTCAGAGCAGGGAATGAGAACTATAAATGTGATCTTTATGAGGCATCGATGAGTCAGCAGTGGCAGAAATCCAAGGACACGGCTTCCAACAAACCTCTCAACACTGGTGAATAGTGTTCAACATGGGTGAGAAGACATATCAGGAGTTGAAACCTCTTGACATGTAATAGTGTATGCGGAGATAAGATTACTTAATGGACTACTAATTGGATCTCCGGAGAGATTTATTTCTAGCATATTGATGAAAAATCAGGATGCTACAGGTATTTGGATTGGGAAGAGTCGAGGTTGCATAAAGGCTGATTTTAAAAAGCACTTGTATTTCGCTGCAGCGACCTGGGGCCCGACTGGATCGGGCACTGCCCCAAAAGACAGAGCGCACAGACCGGAATGGCCTGTAGTGCGAAGGAGCACAGAGCCAGGTCTACCCTGCAACGCCGCTAGGACAACGGGCCTATATGGCCAGGTTAACAACAGCACCAATATCACAGAGCTCAACACAGTGGCACAGCTGTAGATCTGCTGCCTCACGCACCAGACACCCGGGTTTGATCCTGACCATGGGTGCTGAATGTGTGGAGTTTGTAGTTCCCCCTGTAATCGCTTAGGTTGCTCCCACATCCTAAAGACACGTGGGTTTGCCGTTTAATTGGCCTCTGTAAATTGCCACCAGTGTGTAAGGAGTGGATGCAAACGTGGGATAACATAGAACTGGTGTGAACAGGTGATGGATGGTTGGCGTGGACTCGGTGGGCTGAATGGTCTGTGTCCACTCTGCATCTCTTTCTAAACCATCCGAGAAAGGTGATGGTGCACATGGACATAGATCTTGATAGACCTTCTTCGCCAAGACTCTTGTCATATTCTTGACCTAACATTATAGCCTTATCCCAGTAACTTACTTTTGACTCAATCATACTTGTCATGTCATTGTGAGACGTCACCAAACTGAAGCATTAACTCTCCACATGTGGTTTGATCTGCTAAATATTTCCTCGGAGCGCACGAGGAGGGGGTGATCTTATAGAGGTGTATAAAATCAAGATGGGAAAGATATGGAAAATGCAGTCTTTTACCCAGAATAGAGGAATGAAGAACCAAGGGTCACAGTTTAGTTTAGAGATACAGTGTGAAAACAGGGGGGGGAGGGGGAGAGGGGAGGGGGGAGGTTAAAAGGGGTTGGAGTGGGGGTGGGAAGGGGGGAGAGGAGAAGGGGGGGAAGAAGGGGGTGGAGGGGAGGGCTGGAGGGGAGAGGGGAGGGGAGGAGGGAGGGGGAGGGAGAGGGAAGGAGGGAGGGGGAAGGAGGGAGGGGGAAGGAGGGAGGGGGAAGGAGGGAGAGGGAAGGAGGGAGGGAGAGAGAGGTGAGGGGGAGGAGGGAGGGGAGGAGGGAAGGGGATGATAAAGGGGGTTGAGGGGGGAGGGGGAAGAGGGAGGGGGAGGAGGGAGGGGGGAGGAGGGGGAGGGTAGAGGGGGGGGGGGAGGAGAGGGTGCTGCAACAATGCAGGAGAGGTTTGGGCCCAACGGGTCCAATTGGTCTCGTGACATTTTAAAGGCATTGGGACGTACATCAGCATGAAAGAGAAGGATATGGGCTTAACAGGGGCAGGTGGAACTCGTGTACATTCAGGATCATAGTCTGCACAGGCAAGTTGGGGTGAAGGCCTGTTTGCATGCTATATGAGTATGACTATTTCAGCATTTTGCCCCAAACTTCTGTATTTTTAATCGTAGTTCCTTGAATTGATTAAATAATCCAGTGCTTGTTCCATGAACTCTTGTAGTGAGGACAGCTTTTTGAGGTTATCATGTGGTGCAGAATGTCTCAGGTATATAAAAAATAACAGATCTGACAGTGAATCAGACGGCTTTGCAACAGGTTTAACTTTATGCTAGGTTTTCACAGTAACATGGAATTCGTATATCACAAGGGCAGGGGAACCAGGATGGGTGATGCTTCGGGTCGAGACCCTGCATCACACTAATTGTATTAAGGGGGTTAGAGAGCAGGACAAGAGGCGGGAGAGGGACAAAGCCTGGCAAGTGATAGGTGGACACAGGTTGTGAGGGAAGGGGGGGGGGTTGACTGGCAGATGGGTGGACAAAGGCTAGAAATGGAAAGGCAAAAGGCTGCAAAATAGGGAGAAAAGAAGAGTGAAATGTAAAGCCAGAGGGAGAAATTTTTGTAGAAGAGAACGGGGCGGGGGGGGGGGGGGGAAGTGGGCAGGATAGTGGAAAAAAGTGGGGTAATTTTAGCATTGGGCAAGATTTACACTGTAACATGCAATTCTTTCCACGGTTGTGTATGAAAATCCAGTCCCTTCTAAATCCTGTTGCTACCACTGTTTGTACAAAGTACCTGAAGCACTCTTTGGCCTTTGCAACTGCAGGCTGAGCAGATGCACGAGAAGGGACTTCTCAATGAGATGTCAGCACAGGTCACATTCCTGCCATGCACAATTTCACAGCCATGCTTCATGCAAACACGCAGCGACATGCAAGGACTTGCGGCCAATGTTCCCTTTGCACTGCCACAAAGAGAAGGCAGCTGTAGAACTCATTGTTCAGCGTGATTCTTCGCAAAATGCACAGTTCTCAATTGTTGATTGACATCAGATACAAATATTTGAGTGAAAATAGGGCTAGTCAGGAAATCTACATTACGAATGAACTTCAAAAGCCACACATGGCACCTTTAATATTCTAAAGTAGTAAATCACCCAGAGAGTTGTGAATTAGTGGAATTCTCTGCCACAGAAGGCAGTGGAGGCCAATTCACTGTATGAATTTAAAAGAGAGTTAGATAGAGGTCTAGGGGTTAGCGGAATCAAGGGATATGGGGCGAAGGCAGGCAGGGGTTACTGATTGTGGATGATCAGCCATGATCACAATGAATGGCGGTGCTGGCTCAAAGGGCAAAATGGCCTCCCCCTGCACCTATTTTCTATGTTTCTAAATAAATAATCGGACTATTTCAAGTCCGAAAGTCATTGAAATCACACAGCATGGAAACAGGCCCTACGGCCCAACTTGCCCATGCCAACCAACATGCCCCATCTGTGCCAATCCTACCTGTCTATGTTTGGCCCAGATACTTCTAAACGTTCCCTGTCCGTGTACCTGCCTTTAGTTTAGTTTAGTTTAGTTTAGCGATGCAGCGCAGAAACAGGATCTTCGGCCTACCGAGTCCACGCCGACCAGCGATCACCCCGTACACTAGCACTATCCTTCACACTAGGGACAATTAACAATCTTTACTGAAGCCAATTTTGTTTTAAAATTACACATTTAATTTAAATTTGAAGATTGCATCCGAGTATTTTTCTAGTTACATTTCTATTTGTTTTGAGAAATTCAGCACAGTAAAGCATTTCTGCATAATTATGGTTCAAATTTTAAAACTAAATAGGGCCTCCCTTCTGTTCCCACGACTCCATTATCTTGAATTATTCACAAAATGCTGGAGTAACTCAGCAGGTCAGGCAGCATCTCGGGAGAGAAGGAATGGGTGACGTTTCGGGTCGAGACCCTTCTTCAGACTGATGTCAGGGGGGCGGGACAAAGGAAGGATATAGGTGGAGACAGGAAGATAGAGGGAGATCTGGGAAGGAGGGGAAGAGAGGGACAGAGGAACTATCTAAAGTTGGAGAAGTCAATGTTCATACCACTGGGCTGCAAACTGCCCAGGCGGAATATGAGGTGCTGTTCCTCCAATTTCCGGTGGGCCTCACTATGGCACTGGAGGAGGCCCATGACAGAAAGGTCAGACTGGGAATGGGAGGGGGAGTTGAAGTGCTCGGCCACCGGGAGATCAGTTTGGTTAATGCGGACCGAGCGCAGGTGTTCAGCGAAGCGATTGCCGAGCCTGCGCTTGGTTTCGCCGATGTAAATAAGTTGACATCTAGAGCAGCGGATGCAATAGATGAGGTTGGAGGAGGTGCAGGTGAACCTTTGTCTCACCTGGATAACATCCATTATCTTGAATGTCATGGAGAGTCAGGAAGCAAATACAGCTCTGCATTTCATGAAACATAAAGAGGGTTAAGCAATGTATACAACACTGAACCAAATGATCCACACATGCAATGTTTTTGGGATAGATGAAACCTGATACCTTTTCTCAGCAATTCATTGTTACACGACAAAAGAAGTTCAAAAACAGCGGCTTGTTTGGATGTCAGTAAGACAGAAGCAGAAGTAGGTCAGACAGATGCTTATCATTCATTTAGACCTTGGCTGATTTTTCTTCCTCTGTGTTGTTTTACTATACGAAGTTGGTATTCCACAAGCACTTTAATACTTAAAAAAACATCAATGCCCGCATTGATTACACTTAGCAATTGAGAATCCATTATATCCTTAGACAAAATATTCTAAAGATGCATCCGCAGTTAGTGAACCTCCAGACTAAGGAACAGCTTCATCCCTAGAGCTATAGCTGCTCTGAATCGGTCCTGCAGAGAGCCCGCCATGATCTGTCTCTGCCCACAGGGTCATCTGGCACAACTGACCCCTGCATGAACCTTTTTTTGCACTTTACCTTGTTCTCCCTTTCTTTCCTGTTGTTTTCATTTTTGCCGCGATTTATTTATATATTTGATAGCATCGATATGGAAGTGACATTCAAAAATCGCGTTGTACTTGTACAATGACAAAAAAAGATATTGTATTGTATTGTATTGTATTTCCATTCCCTTTGTCCCGTTTCCACACCTTGCACGGCTATGTATCTCCCTCTCCCCTGAAGGGTCTCATCCCGAAACGTCACCCATTCCTTCTCTCCAGGGATGCTGCCTGTCTCGCTGAGTTACTCCAGCATTTTGTGTCTATCCAGATACTCAGTGTTGGACTCTAGCTCACCAACAAAGAAGACGTTCCTTGGGCTACAATTATAGGCAATAGACAATAGACAATAGGTGCAGGAGTAGATCATTTGGCCCTTCGAGCCAGCACCGCCATTCAATGTGATCATGGCTGATCATTCTCAATCAGTACCCCGTTCCTGCCTTCTCCCCATACCCCCTGACTCCGCTATCCTTAAGAGCTCTATCTAGCTCTCTCTTGAATGCATCCAGAGAATTGGCCACAACTGCCTTCTGAGGCGGAGAATTCCACAGATTCACAACTCTCTGACTGAAAAAGTTTTTCCTCGTCGCCGTTCTAAATGGCCTACCCCTTATTCTTAAACTGTGGCCCCTAGTTCTGGACTCCCCCAACATTGGGAACATGTTTCCTGCCTCTAACGTGTCCAACCCCTTAATAATCTTACATGTTTCCCCTTATCTCATAAGATAAGATCAGATAAGATCCTCTCTCATCCTTCTAAATTCCAGTGTATACAAGCCCAGTCGCTCCAGTCTTTCATCAAATGACAGTCCATATACAATAGATTACCCGATCACAACCCATCAGGTTGGTTTCTATCAGCTCCCACACACTGCAGCTGCAATATATCATCTGCCTCACCTGTTCTAAACTTAATTTACTTGATGTTAATACTTCAATTAAAAAGACAATTTTTGCTCGCCTCATCAAAGTCCAGTCACAGATGGCCCTGTGCCTTGTGCTAAAACATGCTGTGCCTGAGCATAATCCACTGATTTATATCGAAAGGCACTACGCGTTCAGTCAATTAACTGGTTTTGATCGATTAAACCATACAGCATGGAAACAGGCCCTTCGGCCCACCGAGTTCATGCCAACCGTCGATCACCCGTTCACACCATGTTATCCCACTTTTGCATCCACTCCCTACACACTAAGTGCAATTTACAGAGGCCCATTAACCCACACGCCCTCGTATCTCGGGGAATTGGGAGGAAACCGGAGCACCCGGAGGAAACCCACTCAATCAAGGGGAAAACTTGTAAACTCCACTCAAACAGCACCCGGTGTCAGGATTGAAGCAGGATGTCTGGCACTGGGAGACAGCAGCTCTAACCGCTGCGTTGTCCACACTAGTGACTAGTACCTAAGAAGGCTGCCAAAGCAAACGTGTACCAATTCCAACTTGCTTACCAGTGCATGAAACTACAAGTGAACAAAATGTAACTGCAAAATTAAGTTAAAATAAAACCTCCTCTACTCAAAGTCTGGACTTTGTTGGCACGGGCACAATGGCTACTACATCCTCCGCCAAAGCATGACGAATCCCAACACCACTCTGAAAATCATTATGGCAACTGATAACAGTAAACCCTCGTCTTATGGGCCCGTTGGACCCAAACCTCTCCTGTGGGCCCGGCAACCCCCATTGGGTGCAAGCCTCTCCTGTGGGCCCGGCAACCCTCCCCCAACTGACGATCCGTGGACCCGTTGGCGGCCGGTGAGTGTCCCCCGGGGCCGGGGGTGGGCGAGGGGGGAAAGGAAAGGGGAGAGGGAGCCACTCACCTCGGCCCCGGGCGGCCATCACGTCGGCCACTGCGAGCCGGGCAAACCTCTCCTGCAGCGGCAGCTCGGCGGCGACGGCCATCTTGTTTGACCCTCTTCCGCCGTGCTGCACCATGGGAGGAAGGTCAGGCGTGGGGCACCACCGGGACGGGCGTCGGTCCTCCCAGCGGGGGGGGGGGGGGGGAGCGCATTTATTAAAGTTTATTAAGTTAATTGTTTTTAAAATGTGACAAAACCCGATCAATCGAGACCGCGGGGGAATGGTGAGTAGGGTGGGCCTAAAATTGTTGCGCTATCGTGTACCGTTTTGGCTGTATTTCGGGAATAAATCTATCCACAAACCCACAAATATACAAGATGAGATATCTTGTAGATAGAGTAAGAAAATAACTGCAGATGCTGGTACAAATTGAAGGTATTTATTTCACAAAATGCTGGAGTAACTCAGCGGGTCAGGCAGCATCTCCAGAGAGAAGGAATGGGTGATCTTTTGGATCAAGACCCTTCTTCAAACCTCTTCATAATGTATTTTGGTTATTGCGACCGACCTTCACCACCAGGCCGGGCTGCCGATGCCACCCACGGCCCACACAGCTTCCCCGGCCACCGCACATTGCAGTATTGAGACCTTGGAGCTTTGTAGCTCAGGGCAGGTTTTTAATGCTTCAGCTGACAAAAGGCACCTCAGTCAGTGCAGTTCCTGCTCAGTCTAAACATTATTGTTGGGACTTTACACCTGAAATGTCATACATCACACTCTGTTATAGCAGACAATAAGCAATAACAGACCTCCATTCCCCTGGTATGGTCTGTTTACTGTATTTCAGTTGCATTGAACAAGCAGAAACAGACGTGGTTAACCTATTGCACAGGCTGAATGCCCAGGAAAATGTAACACTGTTTGCCAAAAAAGCACACCCTTCAGTGAAAGTTTATCATACCCATGTAAAATAGCAGTCACCGTTAACTAGACAGTAGTTCTGAACTACTATCTACCTCATTGGAAACCCTCGGAGTACCTTTGATTGGACTTTACCAGCTTTATCTTGCACTAAACGTTAATCACATTATTCCCTTTTTCCTGTATCTGTACATTGTGGATGGCTCAATTGTAATCAGGTATTGTCTTTGCGCTGTATTCTAGATAGCATGGAACAAAAGCTTTTTGATTGTACCTCGCTCGGTACACGTGACAATAAACCAAACTCAAACTCAGCATAGATAGACACAAAATGCTGGAGTAACTCAGCGGGACTGGCAACATCTTTGGAGAGAAGGGATGGGTAATGTTTCGGGGCGAGACCCTTCTTTAGTCTGAAGAAGGGTCCCGACCCGAAACGTCACCCATTTCTTCTCTCCAGAGATGCTGCCTGTCCCGCTGAGTTACTCCAGCATTTTGTGTCTATCTTCGATTTAAACCAGCATCTGCAGTTACTTATTACACAAAATCAATATGATTTCACACGTGGATGCCTCATTAGCTGCATGTTGAAATCAAAAGAAACAGGAGAGGGTACAGAGGAGATTTACTAGAATATTGCCTGGGTTTCAGCACTTAAGCTACAGAGAGAGGTTGAACAGGTTGGGTCTTTATTCTTTGGAGCGTAGAAGGTTGAGGGGGGACTTGATAGAGGTTTTTTAAATTTTAAGAGGGACGGACAGAGTTGACGTGGGTAGGCTTTTCCCCTTGAGAGTGGGGAAGATTCCAACAAGGGGACATAACTTTAGAATTGAGGGACAAAAGTTTAGGGGTAACATGAGGGGTAATTTCTTTACTCAGAGGGTGGTGGCTGCATGGAATGGGCTTCCGGTGGAAGTGGTGGAGGCAGACTCGATTTTATTATTTAAGAGTAAATTGGATAGGTATATGGATGAGAGGGGATTGGAGGGTTATGGTCTGAGAGCAGGTAGATGAGACTAGGTCAGAGAGAGTGGTCGGCGTGGACTGGTAGGGCCGAACGGGCCTGTTTCCGTGCTGTAGTTGTTATATGGTTATATGGTTATATGGAAACGTATATTTAAACCAAATAAAATAATAATATTTAAAATGCACTGAAAAAAATAACTTTTCTGACAGCAAAGTGTTGAGATTGGTGCGTTGTTACTCTCCAAGATCTCTACAAAGACAGATAAAGCAACAACTGCATGGGATCAAGCAGACTTTCCATTGGTCAGATGTACAAAACGGTGCACTATTCTCACCACATCTTTAGTTTTAGTTTTAGAGATATAGCATGGAAAGATTCTTCGGCCCATCGAGTCCACGCCGACCAACAATCACCCATACCCTAATAAGATCCTACACACGAGGGACAATTTACAGAGGCCAATTAACCTACAAACCTGCATGTCTATGGAGTGTGGGAGGAGACCGGAGCACCCAGAGAAAACCCACGCGGTCACAAGGAGAACGTACAAACTCCGTACAGTCAGGATGGAACCCGGGTCTCGGGCACTGTGAGGCAGCAACTCTACCACTGCACCACCGAGCCACCCTCATCTTTCACATCTTTCACATCTCAATTTGGATAAAGTTCTAGATTTCCCTGCCAATATTTGCAGGTTTAGAAAAAAATCCATGAGAACTCCAGGTACTAGAATCATGAGAATTACGTTTTTTTTCCCAGTGTACAACACATAAGGTACATAGCATTCTGCTTACAAACAGTCCCACAGACTGTTGCCCAAGAGGCCATCAATCATTTGTCTCAACAGTGGCCACGTCACAAGGAGTTGCTTTCAGCAGGTTCGGCTGACCACAGACCCCAGGAAGACACTAAAATAACAGGTTTTTTTTAAACATCCACCTCAGAACATTCCTATTTCCCCGAGGCAGGGCGAAATGGCCGACAAATTAAACAGTCTCTCTAAACTTCCAAGTGGATGACTGGATGCCTTTAATAAAAGGGCATGCTGCCTGACTTTGTGCAAGCTAAAAAATACTTTAAACCGCACAAGTAACATTTTTCAATCAAACAAATTATTTTAGGTTCAAAAAGGAAAAATAAAATCACAATTATCATTAGGGCGGCACGGTGGCGCAGCGGTAGAGTTGCTGCCTTACAGCGCCAGAGACCCGGGTTCCATCCCGACAACGGGTGCTGTCTGTACGGAGTTTGCACGTTCTCCCCTTGACCTGCGTGGGTTTCTCCGGTTTCCTCCCCCACTCCAAAGAAGTACAGGTTTGTAGGTTAATTGATCTCTGTAAATTGTTCCTCGTGCGGAGGATCTAACTAGGTGCACAGGGTGATCGTTGGTCGACGATGACTGAAACTTGTAAACTGTCCTTCATGTGATGGACAGTGTTTGTGTAAGGGGCTCGCTGGTCAATGTGGACTCAGTGGGCAGAAGGGCCTGTTTGCGCGTTGTATCTCTAAACTAAACTAAACTAATCATCACAAAATATTTTGATGAGTAGGAGAGATTCCTCCAGTACTTTTGCCAATATTTATCCCATTATCAAAATCACTATACAAATTGACCTGATGATTTTAACATTGTTGTTTGTGGAAGATCTCTGCGCACACATTTACTAATGCATCTTTTGGGTTATAATGCTGCAATTAGGAGTGTGATGGAATACTCTCTACTTGACTTGACTTCGGTAAGTCCAACAACTCTCAAGTAGCTCAGTAGACGGTACCACAGTTTGGTAAACAAGGGCGACTAGTACATGGGAACATCATACTTGCAAGTCCCCTCAAATCACACGCTATTCTGATTTGGAAACATATAGTTGGTCCTAAAAGAAACTCCCTGCCCAAAGCACAGTGGCAGTAGCTTCACTTGAAGGACTGCAGCAATTCAAGATGGCGGCACGCTACCATCTTCTCAAAGGCAATTCAGGATCGAAGGAGACAGCAGAGAGTGGTGAATAAGCCCAGTCTATCACAGGTACCGACCTCCTCACCATCGAAGGGATCGGTAGGAAGCAATGCCTTCGAAAGAAAGCCAATACTATCAACGTCAAGAGTGAGGAGTCAATAACGTTTAATCGTCATATGTACCAACATCAGAACCATGAAATCCTTACTTGCAGCAACTTAACAGGCCTGCGCCATCTTGGCCACGCTCTCATTTCGCTACCACCGTGAAGAAGGTACAGGAGCCTGCAAACCTTGACCACTATATTCACAAACAGCTTTTTCCCAGCAGCAACCAGGCTGTTGAACACTGCACAACACTAATCTCAACCATGATCTTCTATGGACTGCCTTTTTTTGCACGATTACGGTTACCCAATAATAGTTATTAATTTATTATATTTTTGATTCCTATATATTATCTGTGTATAACATAACATATAACAACTGCAGCATGGAAACAGGCCTGTCCGGCCCTACCAGTCCACGCCGACCATTCTCCTTGACCTAGTCTCATCTACCTGCACTCAGACCATAACCCTCTAATCCCCTCCTATCCATATACCTATCCAATTTACTCTTAAATAATAAAATCGAGCCAGCCTCCACCACTTCCACCGGAAGCCCATTCCATACAGCCACCACCCTCTGAGTAAAGAAGTTCCCCCTCATGTTACCCCTAAATCTTTGTCCCTCAATTCTGAAGCTATGTCCCCTTGTTGGAATCTTCCCCACTCTCAAAGGGAAAAGCCTAACCACGTCAACTCTGTCCGTCCCTCTCAAAATTTTAAAAACCTCTATCAAGTCCCCCCTCAACCTTCTACGCTCCAAAGAATAAAGACCCAACCTGTTCAACTTCTCTCTGTAGCCTAAGTGCTGAAACCCAGGCAACATTCTAGTAAATCTCCTCTGTACCCTCTCCATTTTGTCGACATCCTTCCTATAATTTGGCGACCAGAACTGCACACCATACTCCAGATTCGGCCTCACCAATGCCCTGTACAATTTTAACATTACATCCCAACTTCTATACTCGATGCTCTGATTTATAAAGGCAAGCATACCAAATGCCTTCTTCACCACCCTATCCACATGAGATTCCACCTTCAGGGAACAATGCACAGTTATTCCCAGATCCCTCTGTTCCACTGCATTCCTCAATTCCCTACCATTTACCCTGTGTGTTAGGGCAGCATGACTGTGCAGCGGTATAGTTGCTGCCTTGCAGCGCCAGAGACCCAGGTTTGAACTGACTAGGGGGGTGTCTGTGTGGAGCTCTCCGTGACCATGTGGTTTTTTCCTAGGTGCTCCGATGTCCTATTGCATTCCAAAGACGTGCAGGTATAGAGGTTAATTAGCTCCGGTAACATTGTAAACTGTCCCAAGTGTGTAGGATAGTGCTAGTGTACAGGGAACGCTAGTCGGCACAGACTCAGTGGGCCGAAGGGCCTGTTTCCTCACTGACTCTCAAAACTAAACTAAACGATTGCAAATTGGACCTGCACAGTCGCAGCAAGTAAGAATTTCATTTGTTTGGTTGCCAGTCAATAGACAATAGACAATAGCAGGAGGCCATTCGGCCCTTCGAGCCAGCACCGCCATTCAATGTGATCATGTCTGGTCATTCTCAATCAGTACCCCGTTCCTGCCTTCTCCCCATACCTCCTGACTCCGCTATCCTTAAGAGCTCTATCTAGCTCTCTCTTGAATATATTCTTAACATAGTCCATGTTAAAGAGTCAAGAGTGTTTAATTGCCATATGTACAGATAACGGAACAATGAAATTCTTACTTGCATCAACATAACAAGCCTGTAAATACAATATTCATAGATAACAAAAGAAAAACAAAAAACAAGTCAATAAATTAATAACCCCAATACATGTGACAATTAAACACTCTTGACTCTTGGCAATAAACACTGGCTTTCCAAATGTGAATAAGTGAGTAAATAAAATGTATTCTGGTGACAGAACATTGCTTTGAACGGCAAAGGGTTGAGAAGAACATTAAATAAATGCACATGGCGTGGTTAAAGTAAATATCAAAGTGTTCTTTAAGGGGAAGCTAAATAAATGCACAAGGCAAGTAGGATATGGCAGAATGGATGGATAAAGGTGGTAGGAAGGAACAGCGGATGCTGATTTACACCAAAAATAGACACAAAATTCTGGAGTGACTCAGCCAGACAGGCAGCATCTCTGGAGAGAAGGAATAGGTGACGTTTTGGGTCGAGACCCTTCTTCAGTCTGAAGAAGGGACTTGACCCTGAAACGTCACCCATTCCTTCTCCCCAGAGATGCTGCCTGTCCTGCTGAGTCACTCCAGCATTTTGTGTCTACTTTTGCATAATGGTGGCGTGGTCCTATGTAGAAGATAAACAAGTTTTCGACTGCTTGGACCAAGTGCCCTGTTTCATGAAACGAATGTTTCTTGTCGGTCCTTGTACGTCAAGCCAGAGTATGTGCAATTAAACCATGCAGCCCACCACAACTACAACTCTAACTCCAATCTGTATTGTGTTGTCGATGTTACCAATTCCGCACCAGGGCGGCACGGTAGCGCAGCGGTAGAGTTGCTGCTTTACAGCGAATGCAGCGCCGGAGACTCAGGTTCGATCCTGACTACGGGTGCTGCACTGTAAGGAGTTTGTACGTTCTTCCCGTGACCTGCGTGGGTTTTCTCCGAGATCTTCGGTTTCCTCCCACACTCCAAAGACGTACAGGTATGTAGGTTAATTGGCTGGGTAAATGTAAAAATTGTCCCTAGTGGGTGTAGGATAGTGTTAATGTACGGGGATCGCTGGGCGGCACGGACTTGGTGGGCCGAAAAGGCCTGTTTCCGGCTGTATATATATGATATGATATGATAACCTATGATCACCTGTGCATTAGTTTTATGTTATCCCACTTTTACACTACGCACTACCGCTTGTTTCCCTTTCCCCTGACTTTCAGTCTGAATTAGGGTCTCGAACCAAACTGTCACCTATTCCTTTACTCTAGAGATGCTGTCTGACCCACTGGGCTACTCCAGCTTTTTGTGTCTCTCTTTAACTCCATCCCTACTTGCACACTCCCTCCCTACTCCCTCCCTACTTGGAGGCATTGCGTCCTGACCCGTATAAGATTATTAAGGGGTTGGACACGTTAGAGTCAGGAAACATGTTCCCAATGTTGGGGGAGTCCAGAACCAGGGGCCACTGTTTAAGAATAAGGGGTAGGCCATTTAGAACGGAGATGAGGAAAAGCTTTTTCAGTCAGAGAGTTGTAAATCAGTGGAATTCTCTGCAGTGGAGGCCAATTCTCTGAATGCATTCAAGAGAGAGCTAGATAGAGCTCTTAAGGATAGCGGAGTCAGGGGGTATGGGGAGAAGGCAGGAACGGGGTACTGATTGAGAATGATCAGCCATGATCACATTGAATGGCGGAGCTGGCTCAAAGGGCCGAATGGCCTCCTCCTGCGCCTATTGTCTATTGACCCATTCTGAATCCAATGAAAGCTAATCTGATCCTAGCGTAGCGACATCTTTCCAACACTATCATCTACTTTCCCTCAACCTCCTCAAAATTTATATTTTTGCTTCTTTTAAAGAACTGGGATCTGATCTGGTGTAACCTTCTCCAGCACTCCTCTCCTCTATCTTCTATCTCTATCCTCTTGCCATTGCCAGCTTTGCTATTCTTCTTAAAGATAGACACAAAGCGTTGGAGTAACACAGCGGATCAGGCAGCTTCTCTGTCCATGAAGCTCATGGATAGGTGACGTTTCAAGTCAAGACCCTTCTTCCCATGCTCTATTCATCTTCCTTGCCACCTGGATCTGGTTATGCCACCATGTTCTAACTTACTTGACCACACACTAGTCATTCTAGTCTAACAATAGAGAACATAGCTATCAGGTGACGGGGGGAAATGTAATGGAGATTTGTGGGGCAAGTATGTTTTAAGGCAGAGAGAATGGTGGGATCCTGGAATGCGTTACCAAGGGTGGTGGTGGAGGCAGATACGATAGTGGCGTTTGAGAGGCTTTTAGATAAACACATGGAAGTGCAAGGAATGGAGGGAATATGGAACATGTGGAGGCAGATCAGATGAGACACAAAAAGCTGGAGTAAATCAGCGGTCACAGTATCTCTGGCAAAAAGGAATAGGTGACGTTTCGGGCCGAGACCCTTCTTCAAACATTCCCTGTCTATCTGTACTGTTGTATGTTCTTGTTCTATGTTCTATGTTCACGACTCCCATTGTGCAACCCTGAGATATTAGCATGGCATTTTATTTATAGTATAATCACCCTTCCACAGTAGCCCAAACACTCCAATACATCAAGGCCAACTAAATATTTGCCAGACGGTTCGTAAGAGTGTTGAATCAAAAGTTGAATTTGGCATACTCAAGAAGGGAAAAGGAGAGACGGGGGGGGGGGGGGGGGGAGAGATTAGAAGTCTAATGCAGGCTCACATCTGTCTGACTAAGAAATGTCGCGTTTATTTTAACAGCAAAACCATCCAAAGTAAAGAGAGTTTTTTGGTGCCAGCCTTACCTTGCCAGATTCTTTATGCAGGTTACAGAACCCTCCAAAAATGTGCCCCATTTCCCAGCCCGCCCCCCCATTTTGTGGTGCATGAGCGATGGAATAAACAAAAATCCTGTGGGTACCACAAACATCAAACCGGTGTTTCAAACGTATATTTGTGATGATTCCGCTATATCTAGGCACGTCTCCAATGTAAATTAATAACCCGCTCGCTCCAAGGAGAAAGAGAGAAAATGTCCATTCATCCATTTTATTGCGTGCGGACCTGAAATAATATGGGAAACAGCCCTGCTAAAAGAAGTTGTGCTGCCTCATTGGTTTCACCATAGTCATAGAGTCTTACAGGGTAGAAACAGGCCCTTTGACCCATCTCGCCCACACCAGCCAGCATGTCCCATCTACATTAGTCCCATCTGCGTTTGGCCCATATCGCTCTAAACCTATCCTATCCATGCACCTATCTAAATGTTTCTTAAATGTTGCGATAGTACCTGCCTCGTGTATCTCCTCCGGCATCTCGTTCAATACACCTACCATCCTTTGCATGAAAAAGTTACCCCCCAGATTCCTATTAAATCTTTCCCGCCTCACCTGAAGCCTATGCCCTCTGATACTCCATTCACCTACTCTGGGCAAGAGACTACCCGTCTACCCGAGCTATTCCTCTCATGATATCATACACCTCAAGAAGATCATCTCTCCTCCTCCTGCACTCCAAGGAATAGAGTCACAGCCTGGTCAACCTCTCTCTCAATAGCTCAAGCATTCGAGTCCCGGCAACATGTTCGTAAATCTTCTCTGCACCCTTCACAGCTTGACAACACCCTGCCTATAACTTGGTGCCCAAAACTGAACACAATACTGTAAATGAAACAAAGAACTGCCAATGCTGGTTACAAACCAAAACGTCACCTATCCACGTTCTCCAGAGATGCTGCCTGACCCGCTGAGTTACTTCAGCACTCTGTGAAACGTCACCTATCCATGTTCTCCAGAGATGCTGCCTGACCCGCTGAGTTACTCCAGCACTCTGTGAAACGTCACCTATCCATGTTCTCCAGAGATGCTGCCTGACCCGCTGAGTTACTCCAGCACTCTGTGAAACGTCACCTATCCATGTTCTCCAGAGATGCTGCCTGACCCGCTGAGTTACTCCAGCACTCTGTGACCTTTTTTTTGTTGCCCTAGTGACCTTAGAGTATTTCTAATCCATATTTCTCACAGAATGCAAACCAAGCATTTTGCTTGGGGTAGCTTACAACCTGACGGTATGAACATTGAATGTTGGCAATTTTAGGTAGCTAATCTGCAGGCCACCCCTTGACTTGAACTGAAAGAAAAACACCAAAACAATAGACAATAGACAATAGACAATAGGTGCAGGAGTAGGCCATTCAGCCCTTCGAGCCAGCACCGCCATTCAATGCGATCATGGCTGATCACTCTCAATCAGTACCCCGTTCCTGCCTTCTCCCCATACCCCCTCACTCCGCTATCCTTAAGAGCTCTATCCAGCTCTCTCTTGAAAGCATCCAACGAACTGGCCTCCACTGCCTTCTGAGGCAGAGAATTCCACACCTTCACCACTCTCTGACTGAAAAAGTTCTTCCTCATCTCCGTTCTAAATGGCCTACCCTTTATTCTTAAACTGTGGCTCCTTGTTCTCCCCCAACATTGGGAACATGTTTCCTGCCTCTAACGTGTTCAATCCCCTAATTATCTTATATGTTTCAATAAGATCCCCCCTCATCCTTCTAAAACAAAAATGGAAAAGTCATATGATAAATAATGCATGATCAATTCTGGGCCAGGCAAAATACTTCAATTAACACAGATATTGCGAAAAAGTAGGATAGGAAAGATTTAGAGGGACATGGGGCAAACGCGGGCAGGTGGGACTAGTGTAGATGGGGCATCTTGGTCAGCATGTCCAAGTTTGGACAGAGAGCCTGTTTCAATGCTGTATGAATCTAATCACAAACAGTAAAGAAATATTTTAGCTGCTGGGTTTAGATGACAGGTTAAGTGCAATGCAGTGATGTTGTAATAAAAATAGCCCTGAATTCTCACTGACTTGTCCGAACAAGATTTGTTGGCTGTACAATCAGAAACATTTGACAGCATGATTAGCAAGAAATCCACACATGAAAAGCATATGGTAAACTATTAAAATGTATGAAACTGGAATTTTTGCAACTTGTATATTTAATCATTAGAAGACACAAAGTGTCGGAGTAACTCAGTGGGCCAGGCAGCATCTCCGGAGAACATGAATGGGTGGCGTTTTGGGTCAGGACCCTTCTTCAGAATGGAGGCTACCAGCCTTGGAGAGTATCTACAACACACAATGCCTCAGAAAAGCCACCAGCATCCACAAAGACTCTTCACACCCCTGCAACAGTCTGTTCGGACTTCTACCATCGGGCAGACGATACAAGGCCTTCTACGCCCACACCTCCAGACTCAGGAACAGCTTCATCCCCAGGGCCATAGCTGCTATGAACCGGTCCTGCTGAGCCGGATGGTCACATCGCACAGTGATCCGGCACAGACCTACTTGCACTTTATTCTGTTTTAAAACTGCTCTCATTTGTTTCATTGGGTTGTTTAAATTAATACTGACTAGCTAATTAATTTATTGCATCGTATGGGAGGCGCATTCCCAATCTCGTTGTACCCGTCAAGTCAAGTCAAGTTTATTTGTCACATACACACACACGATGTGCAGTGAAATGAAAGTGGCAATGCCTGCGGATAGTGTACAATGACAATAAAGATATATTGTATTGTATTGTATTGTACTGTGTTTTCTTTCGTAAACCAGCGTCTGCAGTTCCTTATTTCCACTATTTAATCATTTGGTTGTCCGATCATTCATTGTGGGCTGCAGGGCCTGTTCCCCTTTGCTGTAATACTCGATGTTTTCTTGGTATCTATGCCTCTTGGAATTATATCAACATAATAGGCCTTAGCAATGCAAATTTTGCGATGTAAAATGTTTCTTAAATGTTGCGATAGTACCTGGCTCAGCTACCTCCTCCAGCAGCTCGTTCCATACAACCACCACCCTTTGTGTGTAAATGGTACCCTTCAGGTCCAATTAAATATCTCCCCCCTCACCTTAAGCCTATGTTCTCTGATCCTTGACTCCCCTACTCTGGGTATGAGACTCTGCATTTACCCGATCTATTCCTCTCATGAATATGTCTCCTAACTCATGAAAGTATAAAACAAATGCAAAAACCCAAGAATGCCAAATCATAAAACCTAATGTTGCTCTGGCGAAACCTGCTAGTTCACATTTTTCTTAAAAGCTAGCAGTACTTCCTAGTATTATAAAATGCAAACATCAGATGTTCTTTGTTCAAGGCACCCAGTTTCCTCTATTTACATCAAAAAAGCCAAAGGATGAGACAACAGTGGTCGAGTTTAGTCTGTCTTGAAAACTCTGAAACTCCTTTCCAAAGTTTTATTTTAGTTCAAACATACAGCATGGAAACAGGCCCTTCGGCCCTCCAAATCCACTCCCTGCGCATTAGAAACATTTTTACAGGGGCCAATTAACCGACAAACCTGCACGTCTTTGGGATGTGTTGTACTCCGGTACAACACCCCACGATCACAGGGAGAACGTGCAAACTCCACACAGACAGCACCTGAGCTGAGGATCGAAGCTGGGTCTCTGTAAACCAGCTGCACCACTGTGCCAACGGTTTGTAAGTTTTAAATGTTTACGTTAAGTTCGGAATTCACAAAACCAAAGCTGTGAGAATGAAAATTCTAAATGCTAGTAAAATAAGTGTATAAACTACAATTTTGAGTTGAAGGGGAAGTTTCTGTATTATTCTACATAGAAACATAGAACGAAAGAAAACAGGTGCAGGAGTGCTGGCCATTCAGCCCTTTCAGCCAGTACCAGCATGCAATATGATCATGGCTGATCATCCAAAATCAGTACCCCGTTCCTGCTTATTCCCCATATCCCTTGATTCTGTTAGCCCCAAGAGCTAAATCTAACTCTCAGTGAATTGGCCTCCACTGCCTTCTGAGGCAGAGAATTCCACAGATTCACAACTCTCTGGGTGAAAAAGTTTTTCCTCATCTCAGTCCGAAATGACCTGCCCCTTATTCTTACGCTGTGACCTCTGGTTCTGGACTCCGGACTCCAGAACCAGGGTCTCAACACAAAATGTCACCCATTCCTTCTGTCCAGAGATGCTGCCTGACCTGCTGAGTTAGTCCAGCATTTTGTATCTATCTACAGTGTTAAACCAGCATCTGCAGTTCCTTCCTTTCTGTCACTGAAAGAAAAGATAAGAGATGTTCCACAGCATTTTGTCTCAAAACTCTTGTGTTTTCGAAATATATATTTTATGGAGCAAATGGTGTTTTCCTTAGGTACCTGCAGATTCAGTATTTAGATTTAGTTTAGGCGATTATTGCCACGGTTCAGCCAAGGTACAGTGAAAAGCTTTTACGTTGCATGCTATCCAGTCAGTAAAAACATTATACGGGTATTAGTGTGGGTGTCAGGGGTAATGGGGAAAAGGCAGGAGAATGGGGTTGAGAGGGAAAGATAGATAGATTAGCCATGATTGAAGGGCGGACTAGACTTGATACACCGAATGGCCCAATTCTGCTCCTATAACTTATGAATATACAAACTATGCATGATTACAATCAAGCCGTCTACAGTGTACAGATACAGGTTTGGAAGGGAGGTTGGTTTGCGTGATGGTCTGGGCTACGTCCACAACTCTCTGCAATTCTTACACAACAAATAGAGCTTGGTGTTAACAGGCAACCCCTCCTGACTCCCCCTCTCTTACAGTCAGAGGTGTATCTGCTCTCCTCATCAGCTCATTGCACCACAGTGTAAACAGTAGGTTGGATCCAGCATCACAACTCCCACACAATGCAAACTTAATCCTGCAATAAATGCATCAACCGTGCTCCTTTGATCAGAAATCATGGTAGCTAGAACAATGTTGAACTGTAAAATCAGACAGAGTATAAAATTAACTTCACCCTGCTTCACAGAAGGACCTCGACCCAAAACCATCTCACCCATTCTTTCTCTCCAGAGATGCTGCCTGTCCCATTGAGTTACTCCAACTTTTTGTGTCTATCGTCAGTTTAAACCAGCATCTGCAGTTCCTTCCTACACACTCCACATTGTGTGGGTCAGGTTACAATTGCTCATGCATCCTCCGCATGCAGTTCAACCTGAAAGTCCACCTAACAATTGCTGGAAAATGACGTCAATTACAAATTGCATCTTATTTTATAGACAGGGAGAACAAAATGATCACAACAGTCAGAACCCAGCGACTTAGGTCAATTCAATTTGGTTTAGTTCAGTTTAGAGATACAGCATGAAACAGGCTTTTTGGCCCAGTAGGTCCACACTGACCATCAATCATCCATCTATATACTAAAACTCTCGTTTGTTTGTTCCTGAACTACAGCCAAAACGGTACACGATAGTGGTACAATTTTAGGCCCACCTTTCTCACCGTCGTCCCTTTGGTGCTAATGGAAGAAGTTTCATTGAAATAGGTGTTATGTTTTTAATGTTATTCACATTTTAAAGTTTAAATCTATCTCCTGGGGAGGGAGGATAAGGGGGGATGAGGGGGATTTAGTGGGGGGGGGGAGGGGAAGGGGGGGGGAAGAGGGGAGAGAGGAGGGGGGGGTGGGGGAGGAGAGGGTGATGCAACAATGAAGGAGAGGTTTGGGCCCATCGGGTCCACTTGGTCTAGTTCACACTAGTTTGGTTTAGTTTATTATTGTCACGTGTACCGAGGTACAGTTAAAAGCTTTTTGTTGCGTGCTAACCAGTCAGCGAAAAGACTATACGTGATTACAGTCAAGCCTTCTACAGTAAACAGATGAAGTATAAAGAGTACAACATTTAGTGCAACTATTTAAAGAGAGTAAAAAATAGTTCAAAGGTCTGCAATGAGGAAGATGGGAGACTGTTCTCCAGTTGGTGAGATGGCGGTTCCGTTTAGATTTAGATTTAGAGATACAGCGGGGAAACAGGCCCTTCGGCCCACCGGGTCCGCGCCGCCCAGCGATCCCCACACATTAACACTATCCTACACACACTATGGACAATATTTTTTTTTTTTTTACATTTCCCCAGCCAATTAATCTACAAACCTGCACGTCTTTGGAGTGTGGGAGGAAACCGAAGATCTCGGAGAAAACCCACGCAGGTCACGGGGAGAACGTACAAACTCCGTACAGACGGCGCCCGTAGTCAGGATCGAACCTGAGTCTCCAGCGCTGCATTCGCTGTAAGGCAGCAACTCTACCGCTGCGCCTCCGTTGCCTGATAACAGTTGGGAAAGAACGGTCTCTGAATCTGGTGGTGCTCACCACCAGCACGAGATACACAAACACGCCCTGTCACCACTTACCCTTCGTGACTGATTGTCTTATGAACAGGCAACGGTACCACCACTTTCGCCTCCTCCTCTTCTCCGGGGCAGCCTTGGAGATAGACCAAGTCCAGCTCCTTTGATCCCTTGTACGTCATATCTTTCCAATTCCTGGCTTCCAAAATAAAACTCAAAAATTAGTTCGCTAACAAACGAGGAGCGACAGATGCTGGAATCTTGAATGAAACACAAAGTCACTTAGCAAGTCAGGCACCATCTGCGGAGGGTCTGAAGAGACATCCCAACCCGAAATGTTGCCTGTCATATTTCCTCCACAGATGCTGCCTGACCGGCTGAGTTACTCCAGCACTTTGTGTTTTGCTTAGAAACTGGAGATGTCCATTCTACAAATCTCACCATAATATAAATGCAATAATCTTCTACTTTTTGCATACAGTGCAAATATTAAATTCACCTGCTGGATTAATGCTTCCATTATTCAGCTTTAATGCTGTTACACAAATCTAAACCTGGAAAGCAGCTCGCATTACCACGTGTCATTTCACCAGGGGCTGATTCTGTTATTTTCTTGCTGGGAGAGGCTGCATGCATGGAGAGGATGTGGAAAGGATGATTCCACTAGTGGGAGAGTCTAGGACTAGAGGTCATAGCCTCAGAATTAAAGAACATTCCTTTAGGAAGGAGATGAGGAGGAATTTTGTTAGTCAGAGGGTGGTGAATCTGTGGAATTCATTGCCACAGACGGCTGTGGAGGCAAAGTCAATGTATATTTTAAAGGCAGAGATAGATAGATTCTTAATCAGTGTCGGTTATGGGGAGAAGGCAGGAGAATGGGGTTAGGAGGGAGAGATAGATCAGCCCTGATTGAATGGTGTAGACTTGATGGGCCGAATGGCCTAATTCTGCTCCTATCACTTATGTCCTTATGACCTTATGCTTGGGAAGCAGGAGAGGTAGTGGTTTTGAGACTCCCTGTCACAAAGTGCTGGAGTAACTCAGCGGGTCAGGCAGCATCTCTGGAGAACATGGATAGGTGACGTTTCACAAAGTGCTGGAGTAACTCAGCAGGTCAGGCAGCATCTCTGGAGAACATGGATAGGTGACGTTTCACAAAGTGCTGGAGTAACTCAGCAGGTCAGGCAGCATCTCTGGAGAACATGGATAGGTGACGTTTCACAAAGTGCTGGAGTAACTCAGTGGGTCAGGCAGCATCTCTGGAGAACATGGATAGGTGACGTTTCACAAAGTGCTGGAGTAACTCAGCGGGTCAGGCAGCATCTCTGGAGAACATGGATAGGTGACGTTTCACAGTGCTGGAGTAACTCAGCGGGTCAGGCAGGATCTCTGGAGAACATGGATAGGTGACATTTCGGGTCAGGACCCTTCTTCAGACCAATTTTAGTACAAGAGTCAGGAAGTCATGATGGAGTTTTATGGAGGTTTGTGCTGTTCTGGTCACCACAATACTGGAAGGACATGGAAGTTTTGGAAAAGGTGTACAGGAGGTTGACAGGATGATGCCTGGATCAGTGGGTATTAGCTACAGGGAGAGGTTGACAGACATGGATCGTTTTCTTTGGAGCATCAAGGGATGAGCAGAGACCTGATAGAATATATAAAATTATGGGAGGTAGAGATTTAAGTGACTTTTAAATAGGCACATGTATGTGGATCATGTGCTGGTAAAGGTGAATCGATCTTCACGGCATGGACATTATGGGCCAAAGGGCCTGTTCCTGCCCTGTACCATAGAAACATAGAAAATAGGTGCAGGAGGAGGCCATTCGGCCCTTCGAGCCAGCACCGCCATTCATTGTGATCATGGCTGATCGTCCCCAATCAGTAACCCGTGCCCGCCTTCTCCCGACATCCCTTGATTCCACTAGCCCATAGAGCTCTATCTAACTCTCTCTTAAACCAATCCAGTTCCATGTTCTACAACATGTATCTGAATTGATGCAGTTCCCAAAAATGACAAGTTGGATTAAAACAAGAAGAATTGTGCATAATTTAGTAGCGGTTTACAATCTCCAAATAGATAAAATAGTCGGTTAGTAAAACGGAAACAAGAATCTAGTGAAGTTATGTCTTCTGAAGCCCAGATGTGAAGTATTGTTGAGTGCAAGAGTTACAGATGATCTGAGTTAAGACTTTCTCTTAGATGAGGTAATTGTTTTGTACACCTGGATTTGATTCGATCGAAAATTTATTCAACAAATGGCGGCATTGTGGGTCACAGTAGAGTTGCTGCCTTTCAGCGCCAGAGACCCGGGGTCCATCCTGACTACGGGTGCTGCCTGTATGCAGTTTGTACATTTTCCCTGTGACCGCGTGGGTTTTCTCCAGGTGCTCCAGTTTCCTCCCACATTCCAAAGACATACAGCTTTGTAGGTTAATTAGCTTCTGTAAATTGCCCCTTGTGTGTAAGATGCAAAACTGGGATAACATAGAACTAGTGTGAACAGGTGATCGATGGTCGGCATGGACTCAGTGGGACTTAGGGACTGTTTCCACACTATATTTCGAAACTTATCTGCCAACTTGCCTCAGCTGACGATAGACACAAAAAGCTGGAGTAACTCAGCGGACAGGCAGCATCTCTGGAGAGAAGGAATGGGTGACATTTCGGTTTGAGAAGAAGGGTCTCAATAGACAATAGACAATAGAAAATAGGTGCAGGAGAAGGCCATTCGGCCCTTCGAGCCAGCACCACCATTCAATGTGATCATGGCTGATCATTCTCAATCAGTACCCCGTTCCTGCCTTCTCCCCATACCCCCTGCACCACCTGATTCTGGACTCCCCCAACATTGGGAACATGTTTCCTGCCTCTAACGTGTCCAACCCCTTAATAATTTTATACGTTTCGATAAGATCCCCTCTCATCCTTCTAAATTCCAGTGTATACAAACCTAGTCGCTCCAGTCTTTCAACATATGACAGTCCCGCCATTCCGGGAATTAACCTAGTAAACCTACGCTGCACGCCCTCAATAGCAAGAATAGACATTAGACAAATAGACAATAGGTGCAGGAGTGGGCCATTCGGCCCTTCGAGCCGGTACCGCCATTCAATGTGATCATGGCCGATCATTCACAATGAGTACCCCGTTCCTGCCTTCTCCCCATACCCCCTGACTCCGCTATCTTTAAGAGCTCTATCTAGCTCTCTCTTGAAAGCATCCAGAGAATTGTCCTCAACTGCCTTCTGAGGCAGAGAATTCCACATATTTACAACTCTCTGACTGAAAAGGTTTTTCCTCATCTCCATTCTAAATGGCCTACCCCTTATTCTTAAACAGTGGCCCCTGGTTCTGGATTCCCCCAACATTGGGAACATGTTTCCTGCCTCTAACGTGTCCAAACCCTTAATAATCTTATATGTTTCAATAAGATCCCCTCTCATCCTAAATTCCAGTGTATACAAGCCTAGTCGCTCCAGTCTTTCAACATACGACAGTCCCGCCATTCCGGGAATTAACCCAGTGAACCTACGCTGCATGCCCTCAATAGCAAGAGTGTCCTTCCTCAAATTTGGAAACCAAAATTGCACACAGTACTCCAGGTGCGGTCTCACTGGGGCCCTGTACAACTGCAGAAGGACCCCTAAACATTGCACATTCCTTCTCTCCAGAGACGCTGCCTGTCCCGCTGAGTTACTCCAGTTTTTTGTGTCTATCTTCGGTTTAAACCAGCATCAGCAGTTCCTTCCTATACAACTGGTCTCAGCTTCTGCTAACATATCATATCATATCATATATATACAGCCGGAAACAGGCCTTTTCGGCCCTCCAAGTCCGTGCCGCCCAGCGATCCCCGTACATTAACACTATCCTACACCCACTAGGGACAATTTTTACATTTACCCAGCCAATTAACCTACATACCTGTACGTCTTTGGAGTGTGGGAGGAAACCGAAGATCTCGGAGAAAACCCACGCAGGTCACAGCGAGAACGTACAAACTCCTTACAGTGCAGCACCCGTAGTCAGGATCGAACCTGAGTCTCCGGCGCTGCATTCGCTGTAAAGCAGGAACTCTACCGCTGCGCCACCGTGCCGCCCTTCTCACATCTTTAACAGGTAACATTACTCTCGACTTTCCTCTCACGCCTCCATAATCGAACAGCATTGTGCTCTTTGTGTGACACTGAACATTAAGCTGTATTTACATCAATGAAGAGAGCCTTTCTGGAGACCAGCAGTGGACAACAGATTATTTGTTACCCTTAAAACTACATTTAAAAAAAACAAAATAAGCTGGGGTACATTCTTACCTTCCACCAAGTCCAGGAAAACCAGAAAAGCAGTGTAGACTTGTGAACTATCTCCAATATCTAATGCCATCATCCCTACAAACTGAAAATAAGACCATTAATTATAAATTATAACACTTAAATCCAGCATATTTCATTTCTTTAAAATATCTTTTTGTAAAACAAAAGGGAAAGCAAAATTTAACAGGAAAAGTCCCAAGTAGTTTAGTTTAGAGATACAGCGTGGAAACAGGACTTTCGGCCCACCGTGTCCGTTCCGACCAGCAATCACCCGTGCACTAGTTCTATGCTACATACAATTTACACCAGCCAATTAACCGACAAACCTGCGTGTATTTGGAATGTGGGAGGAAACCGGAGCACCCAGAGAAATCCACAGGGAAATGGTCACAGGGAGAACGTACAAACCACAAAAAGACAACGCTCAGTCAGGATTAAATCCGGTTCTCTGGCGCTGTAAGGCAGCAATTCTACCGCTGCGCCACTCCTAAGTACATTCAGCACATCGCAACTGGTCGCAATGGCATGGGATTTCGAGGTAGAGGCATCAACCAATCCAACACTACCAATCTTCCCGGTTGCTGGTCATCCCATAACGTACCAGCGGGAGATTGGAACAACACAGAAATCTTTTCAAGTCTGCCCAAAGTAACGGGAGTGTGTTATTTCATTAGCCACAGACACCAAACTCATAAAATTGGGCTTGGATTTGAACTAACGATGGAACAATATTTTAGCCCGCCAATTATAGTTTGAGGAATAAAACCACAGCAAATTTATTTTTTATTGTGCCTTTTAAGGAAGATTTTGAAAATAAAAGTAAAATGAAAAACATATAGAGGTGATTAAGAACATAAAAATATACCTCAATTTTCCCCTTCCAAATTCCAGAATGGGAATACTTATGCTAATTGTGGAGGAAGCAATGGACAGAGAGAGCACGAGAGAATTTTATACCAACCACCCACTGAGTTCCTCCAGCACTTTGTGTTTTGCTCAAGATTCTAGCATCTGCAGTTCCTTGTGTCTCCTGACCTGGTTGATGGGCGGCACGGTAGCGCAGCGGTAGAGTTGCTGCTTTACAGCGAATGCAGCGCCGGAGACGCAGGTTCGATCCTGACTACG
The DNA here is from genome assembly GCF_053455715.1 of Rhinoraja longicauda. Taxonomy (NCBI): domain Eukaryota; kingdom Metazoa; phylum Chordata; class Chondrichthyes; order Rajiformes; family Arhynchobatidae; genus Rhinoraja; species Rhinoraja longicauda. The sequence goes on along the minus strand of NC_135963.1, from coordinate 57,979,258 downwards.
GGTGCTGCACTGTAAGGAGTTTGTACGTTCTCCCCGTGACCTGCGTGGGTTTTCTCCGAGATCTTCGGTTTCCTCCCACACTCCAAAGACGTACAGGTATGTAGGTTAATTGGCTGGGTAAATGTAAAAAAAATTGTCCCTAGTGGGTGTAGGATAGTGTTAATGTACGGGGATCACTGGGCGGCACGGACTTGGAGGGCCGAAAAAGGCCTGTTTCCGGCTGTAGATATATGATATGATATGATATGTTCAGTTTAGTTTAGAGATACAGTGCGGAAACAGGCCCTTCGGCCCATCAAGTCCGTGCCGACCAGTGATCAGCTGACCAGTAAATTATCACTATCCAACACAATTGAGACAATTTACAATCTTTACCAAAGCCAATTAATCCACAAATCTATACGTCTTTGGAGTGTGGGGGAAAAACTAGAGCAACTGGGGAAAACCCATGCAGTCACAGGGAGAATGTGCAAACTCCGTACAGACAGCACCCGTAGTCAGGGTCAAACCCGGGTCTCTGGCGCTGCAAGGCAGCAACTCTACCGCTGCGCCACCGTGCCCCAAAAACCTCATGTTTTTTGTTTCCCAAAAAGAAAATGGGAGTTCCAACCATCCCTCTGAAGACAACAATGGAGCAAAGTGATGGCTGCAACGGACACCAACACTGAGTTTGTTCCAAGCTGAACGCAGGTCTCCACAAGACCAGCATTTATTTACCCAAAGGTGGCTGGATACTGTGGATCCCAAGGTTTTCCGTACTCCCCACCAACCAAAGCTTAGCAGCTGTCCAGAATGGAAAGCAAAAATATTGAATAGCAACGTCAAAACGGCGGCACAGTGGCACAGCGGTAGAGTTGCTGCCTTACAGCGAATGCAGCGCTGGAGACTCGGGTTCGATCCTGACTACGGGCGTCGTCTGTACGGAGTTTGTACGTTCTACCCGTGACCTGCGCGGGTTTTCTCCGAGATCTTCGGTTTCATCCCACACTCTAAAGACGTACAGGTTTGTAGGTTAATTGGCTGGGTAAATGTAAAAAAATTGTCCTTAGTGGGTGTAGGATAGTGTTAAGGTGCGGGGATCGCTGGGCGGCGCGGACCCGGTGGGCCGAAGGGCCTGTTTCTGCGCTGTATCTCTAAATCTAAATCTACTGTGGATCCCAAGGTTTTCCGTACTCCCCACCAACCAAAGCTTAGCAGTTGTCCAGAATGGAAAGCAAAAATATTGAATAGCAATGTCAAAATGCGATGAGGGGGAGAAAGGGGGATGAGACAGTGCCTGTGGGGTGAGTTTGTCAAGGGTTTAAGCATGTGTGGCAGGAGATGATTGTCGTGGAAAGACCTTGACAACTCATGGAAGGGGGTAGATGTTGGGGATAAAGGCGAGAGTATTTGTTGGAGATACTTGGGGAGGTAAGTTAGAGGAGGAATTGATGCTGGAGGCAGATCATTGAGTCAGATACAGCGTGGAAACAGGCCCTTTAGCTCAACGTGCCCACACCGGCCAACATGCCCCATCTACACTAGTCCCACCTGGCTGCATTTGGTCCATATCCCTCCAAACCTGACCTATCCATGTACCTGTCTACCTCTTCCTTAAACATTGGGATAGTCCCTGCCTCAATTACCTCCTCTAGCAGCTCGTTCCATACACCCACCACCCTTTGTGTGGAAAACGTTACCCCTCAGATTCCTTTTCCCCTTCACCTTAAACCTACGTCCTCTGGTCCTCGATTTACCTACTGTAGGCAAGAGGCTCTGTGCATCTACCCGATCTATTCCTCTCATGATTTTATACACATGTTTGGGGAGGAAGAAGGTGGGTGATGTTGAATGGATGTGGCATTAGGGGGGGACAGGGAGTGATGACTTCTGGGAGGGTGCTGATGTGTGCGGGGTGAAAGATATGATCATTTATTCCTTCTCTAGAGAGGGAATCTTGTGGAAGTTGTGCCAGGGAGAGGGGGGGGGGTTGAGAACGACGATCACTCAATAACCACTCAATGTGCTGTCATGTGCAGGAGAATGACGATCACAGATGGGGGTTGGTGTGGGGGAATGAGGGATGTTGATTTACAGATCAGGAGTTAATGTTAAGGGTGATTGATGATCCAGGGAGAGGTGACACCAAGGAGGGAGGGGAGGTGGTTGATGGGAGAGAGAGGCAGTCTTGTGGGGAGGTGGTATTGGAGGAGACGGGTGATGTGTGGAGAGAGAATAGTGGATGGTGGGGAGAGAATACTGGACAGTGGATGGTGGGGGGAGGTCAGTGGGGAGAGGATAGTGGATGGTGGGGAGAGGATAGTGATGGTGGGGGAGGATAATGGACAGTGGATGGTGGGGAGTGGACAGTGGATGGTGGGGGGAGGATAGTGGATGGTGGGGGGGGATAGTGGATGGTGGGGGGGATAGTGCATGGTGGGGGGAGGATAGTGATGGTGGGGGGAGGATAATGGACAGTGGATGGTGGGGAGTGGACAGTGGATGGTGGGGGGGATAGTGGATGGTGGGGGGGGATAGTGGATGGTGGGGGGGGATAGTGGATGGTGGGGGGGGGATAGTGGACAGTGGATGGTGGGGGGAGGATAATGGACAGTGGATGGTGGGGAGTGGACAGTGGATGGTGGGGGGAGGATAGTGGATGGTGGGGGGGGATAGTGGATGGTGGGGGGAGGATAATGGACAGTGGATGGTGGGGAGTGGACAGTGGATGGTGGGGGGAGGATAGTGGATGGTGGGGGGGGATAGTGGATGGTGGGGGGGATAGTGCATGGTGGGGGGAGGATAGTGATGGTGGGGGGAGGATAATGGACAGTGGATGGTGGGGAGTGGACAGTGGATGGTGGGGGGGGATAGTGGATGGTGGGGGGGGGATAGTGGATGGTGGGGGGGGATAGTGGATGGTGGGGGGGGATAGTGGATGGTGGGGGGGGATAGTGGACAGTGGATGGTGGGGGGAGGATAATGGACAGTGGATGGTGGGGAGTGGACAGTGGATGGTGGGGGGAGGATAGTGGATGGTGGGGGGGGATAGTGGATGGTGGGGGGAGGATAATGGACAGTGGATGGTGGGGAGTGGACAGTGGATGGTGGGGGGGGATAGTGGATGGTGGGGGGGGGATAGTGGATGGTGGGGGGGATAGTGGATGGTGGGGGGGGGATAGTGGATGGTGGGGGGAGGATAGTGGACAGTGGATGGTGGGGGGGAGGATAGTGGACAGTGGATGGTGGGGGAGGATAGTGGATGGTGGGGGGGGGATAGTGGATGGTGGGGGGAGGATAGTGGATGGTGGGGGGGTGATAGTGGACAGTGGATGGTGGGGGGAGGATAGTGGACAGTGGATGGTGGGGGGAGGATAGTGGATGGTGGGGGGGTGATAGTGGACAGTGGATGGTGGGGGGAGGATAGTGGATGGTGGGGGGGTGATAGTGGACAGTGGATGGTGGGGGGAGGATAGTGGACAGTGGATGGTGGGGGGAGGATAGTGGACAGTGGATGGTGGGGGGGAGGATAGTGGACAGTGGATGGTGGGGGGAGGATAGTGGATGGTGGGGGGGGATAGTGGATGGTGGGGGGGGATAGTGAGGTGGGGGGGGGGGTTGATGGAGAGGGGGCTCATGTGCTGCTGGTGTTTGAGAGAGGATGGGGTGATGGGAAGGTGATTATTTGGTAGGAGAGAGCTGGTGCTAGAGGGAGGGAGGGAGGGAGGGTGTGATGGTGATTGAAGGAATGAATGAGTGATGGAGTGAGTGAGGGAGCGGTGCTTGATGCCGGGGGGGGTGTGTGTGGGGGGTGGGGGCGGCTCCTACCGCGGGGTGGTCCCGGGGCCCCGCGCTCCAGGCTCCCGCCGCCGCCGTCTCCATCCGTGTCCGTCCCTCCCCCGCCTCCCCTCCCCTCCCCCTCGCGCTGACTCCCCGCTCATCCGTCCCCGCCCCGGAGCGCAGCGGCCCCGGCACATGGTTCCGCCGCTCACACCCTCCCGGCCTCAGCTGTTCCTGTCATCCTCTCCTGCACGCAAGCTCTGTGTTTATTTCCTCACACCTCCCCCTCCTCCTCACTTCCCCTTCTCCCTCCTACTCTCTTCCATCTGTCTTCTCTCCCCTCCTCTCTCCCCCTTCCCCCTCTCCCTCCCCCCTCTCCCTCCTTGACTCTTCCCTCTCTTCCTCCTCTCCTCCCCCTCTCTTCCCCCTCTCCTTCCTTTATTCCCCCTCCTCTCCCCCTCTCTATTCCTACTCTCTTCCCCCTCTCCACCTCTCTTCCCCCTCTCCCTCCTCCTCTCTCCCTTCCTCTCTCCCCCTCTCCTACTCTCTTCCCCCTCTCCCTCCTCCTCTCTTCCTCCTCTCTTCCCCCCTCCTTCTCGCTTCCCCACTTCTCTCCCTCCTCGACTTCCCCCTCTCTTCCTCTCCCTCCTCTCTTCCCCTCTCCCTCCTCCTCTCTTCCATCTGTCTTCTCTTCCCCTCTCCTCCTCTATCCCCCTCTCCTACTCTCTTCCCCTCTCCTCCTCTCTCCCCCTCTCCTACTCTCTTCCCCTCTCCTCTTCCTCTCTTCCATCTGTCTTCCCTCTCTCCTCCTCTCTCCCATCCTCTCTTCCCCCTCTCCCTCCTCTCTTCCCCCTCTCCCTCCTCTCTTCCCCCTCTCCCTCCTCTCTTCCCCCTCTCCCTCCTCTCTTCCCCCTCTCCCCCCCTCCACCTATGTTTTTTTAGATTTGGTTTTGTTCAGGGTTTTGTGGATTTTGGTTGTCTTGTTTATGGAAACATAAGTAACTGCAGATGCTGGAGTGACAGGAATCCTGAATTTTCACTGGGATTGGATGTTGTTCAGAGTCAGACACACAAGGAACTGCAGATGCTGGAATCTTGAGCAAAACACCAAGTGCTGGAGGAACTCAGTGGTCAGGCGGCATCTCGGGTAGACGTAGACAGGTGAAGTTTTGGTTCGGTTCGTAGATTCAGAGAGTCATACAGCACGGAAACAGGCCCTTCAGCCCAACTAGTCCATGCCAACCAGGATTCCCCATCTAAACTAGTGCCATCGGCCCACATTTGGTCCATATCCCCCTAAAACATTCCTATCCATGTACCTGTCCAAATGTCTTTTAAGTGTCGTTATTGTACCTGCCCCAATTACTTCATCTGGCGGCTCGTTCCATATGCACACCATCCTCCATGTAAAAAGTCCTCCCCTCACGATCCAAATATAGGGTTACCAAATAATTATCATGGTAACAATTACTATAAAATCTTTTATGTGGTGACAGAAGACTAAAAAGAAACAAATTAAACAGCCTGGTACAAGGACAAATTGTTTCATTGTTTTAAATCCTGTGGGCTCAATCATTACTAAGCAAAAGTAAAAGTCCTCTTCCTTGAGCTTATATTAAACAATAGAGGACGCATAGGCAGAGAGGTTTAGTTTAATTGTCACGTGTACCGAGGCACAGTGAAAAGCTTTTTGTTGCGTGCTAACCAGTCAGCGGAAAGACTATACATGATGACAATCGACCCATCCACAATGTACAGATACAGGATAAAGGGAATAACGTTTAGTGCAAGATAAAGTCCAATGAAAGGTGACCCGAGGGTCTTCAATGAGGTAGATAGTAGCTCAGGACTGCTTTCTAGATGTTGGTAGAATGTTCAGTTGCCTGATAACAGCTGGAAAGAAACTGTCCCTGAATCGGGAGGTGTGCGTTTTCACACTTCTGTACCTCTTGCCTGATGAGAGAGGGAGAAAAAGGAGTGACCAGGGTGAGATTGGACTTGATTATGCTGGTGACCTTGCCAAGGCAGCGTGAGGTGAGAACAGGAGATGGATAGAGAAATAAAGGGGCAGGAGACTGGAAGTCCAGAGTTGTCCTGGTGGATTGATTGGAGAAGCTCTGCAGAGTAGTCATGAGAACTAAGTCATTGATATAAAAGGTTACAAGTTGGGACCCCAGCAGGAATGGCGGGACTGTCATATGTTGAAAGACTGGAGCGACTAGGCTTGTATACACTGGAATTTAGAAGGATGAGAAGAGATCTTATCGAAACGTATAAGATTATTAAGGAGTTGGACACGTTAGAGGCAGGAAACATGTTCCCAATGTTGGGGGAGTCCAGAACAAGGGGCCACAGTTTAAGAATAAGGGGTAGGCCATTTAGAACGGAGATGAGGAAAAACTTTTTCAGTCAGAGAGTTGTGAATCTGTGGAATTCTCTGCCTCAGAAGGCAGTGGAGGCCAATTCTCTGAATGCATTCAAGAGAGAGCTAGATAGAGCTCTTAAGGATAGCGGAGTCAGGGGGTATGGGGAGAAGGCAGGAACGGGGTACTGATTGAGAATGATCAGCCATGATCACATTGAATGAAGGTGCTGGCTCGAAGGGCCGAATGGCCTAGTCCTGCACCTATTGTCTATTGTCTATTGAAAGATGTTCATCAGCCTGAAGATAGACACAAAAATGCTAGAGTAACTCAGCGGGAAGGGCAGGATCCCTGGATAGAAATGGGTGACATTTCGGGTCGAGACCCTTCTTCTGAAGAAACGTCACCTATTCCTTTTCTCGACCCGAAACGTCACCTATTCCTTTTCTCCGGAGATGCTGTCTGCCCTCTGAGCTACTCCAGCTTTTTGTGTCTATCTTCATTAGTTGTGATGCATACAAAGTTCTGTGGGCGTGCAAGGCACTACAAACTAGCATCACTTTTATCAGATATTTTAATACAGCTAGAACCACAAATGCAATAACCTAGAACATTATCAAACAAAATCTGACACTGAGCAAGGAAATATTACAATGTTTAGGTGGGTTTTGAGGAAGTCTCTGAATAAGTGCCCTGACCCAAAACATTCCTATCCACGTTCTCCAAGATGCTTCCTGACCTGCTGAGTTACTCCAGCACTCAGTGTCCTTTCCTGTAAAACAGCATCTGCAGTTCCTTATTTCTACCAATAAGCTTAAGGTGGGTTTTAAGGAAATAAGTTTACTGAGGGAATTCAGAGCTTGACATTCAGGCTGAACTTGTGACTGACAATGCATTGGAAGTGGAACAAATATAAAAGACCACAAATGAAGGGGAACAAAATGTTCAAAGGAAGATGGTGATAGATGAAGAGAAAGTTCATAAATTCATGTCATCAGAGCAGAATTAGGCCATTCGGCCCATCGTGTCTACTCTGCCATTCGATCAAAGCTAATCTATCTTTCTCTCTCACCCCATTCTCCTGCCTTCTCCCCATAACCCCAGACACCCGTACTGATCAAGAATCTATCAATCTCCGCTTTAAAAATACCCAATGACTTGGCCTCCACAGATGTCTGTGACAATTAATTCCACAGATTCACCACCCTCTGGCTAAAAAAATCATCTTCTTCTCATTTCTTAAGGTACATACTTTCATTCTGAGGCTGTGACTTCTGGTCCTGGACTGTCCCACATCCTCTCCACACCCACTCTATCCAGGCCTTTTACTATTCGGTAAGTTTCAATGAGGTCCCCCCCCTCAACTAGAGCCATCAAACGCTCATCTTACGTTAACCCAATCATCCCCGGGATCATTCTCGTAAACCTTCTCTTGACCCTCTCCAGAGCCAGCACACCCTTCCTCAGATATGGGGCTCAAAATTGCTCACAATACTCCTGGCCAGTGCCTTATAAAGCCTCGGCATTACATCCCTGCTTTTATATTCTAGTCCTCTTCAAATGAATGCTAACATTGCATTTGCAAAGTCAACAATAACAAACAGAATAATCAAACAGAAAGATGGGATTTCTAACCTCTCCCTACGTTACAACGTTGTGGCTGCAATGTAAAAGTGGTTATTTGTAGGAAGGAACTGCAGATGCTGGTTTACAACGAAGATAGACACAAAATGCTGGAGTAACTCAGCGGGACAGGCAGCATCTCTGGAGAGAAGGAATGGGTGATGTTTCGGGTCAAGACCCTGAAGAAGGCATTACATTGAATTCGTAAAAAAAGGCAATACGTTCATTTATTTTTAAGGTAAAGGTGTTACATTTAATTATTTGTCTGCCATCAAGTAGCACATTGGAAAATAAATATAATCTTGGAAAAGAAATGTCCTAAATAAAGTCAACAGGAGAAATCTGAACGAGGGTCTCGACCTGAAATGTCACCTATTTTTAGTTTAGTTTAGAGATACAGCATGCAAACAGGCCCTTCGGCCCACCGAGTCCATGCCGTCCGGCGATCCCCGCATGCTAACACTACCCTACTACGCACACTAGGGGCAAGTTACATTTACACCAAGCCAATTAACCTACAAACCCGTACGTCTTTAGACTGTGGGAGGAAACCGAAGATCACAGAGAAAACCCACGCAGGTCACGGGGAGATCGTACAAACTCCGGACAGACAGCACCCCTAGTCAGGATCGATTCCTTTCCCTTTTCTCGTATTCCTCATCTCCAGAGAAGCTGCCTGACCCGCTGAGTTACTCCCGCACTTTGTGTCTATCTTAGGAGAAATCTGGATCATCTCGAGCGCTTCCTATCGCAGTTGGTTATCACTAAAACAAGGACTGATTGTTCAGCGTAAAGGGTTACAAAGGGAACAATGTTCTGTAAAATTCTTCCATCTGTTTACTATGGTCTCATTTTTCTCACATTCACGTGGAGTAAATGAGTTGATTATGTGGTGGTCTTGGTTGACTGAGTTGAAGGATATTTTAACAGTCCTCCGTTTCGTCTCAAATTGCCTCCGTTCCTGGATACTTTGTTCTGCCTCACCTGTGATCCTTTCACCTCTGTTTCTTCATAATGTGGTGTATGTTCTTTTCTTCACGGGTTTGCCCGCATTTGCAGTTGCCTTTCTTATGGCCGTGAACAAGCCAAATAAGAACATTTCTTATACCAGACCAAGCGTGAGATGCATTTAATAGGGCGAAATATCAATGAATGCCATCCTTTGAGAATTTTGGAGTTTTAGTGAATGCAGCTTTTAGGCATTTAGGAAATGGATCTTTCAACACGTTTCAAATATCAATCTAGGGATGAGGTTCCGATAGTGAAATGCAACATTTTATGCTCGTGCACCAGCATTTTCTTCTTTAGACTTTAGAGATACAGCACGGAAACGGGCCCTTCGGCCCACTGAGTCCATGAGGACCAGCGATCATCCCGTTACACTAGCACTATCCCATACACCCGGGACAATTTACAATGTTTTAAACTGAAGTTAATTAACCTACAAACCTGCACGTCTTTGGAATGCAGGAGGAAGCTGGAGCACCCAAAGAAACCCCACACAGTCACAGAGAGAACGTACAAACTGCGTACAGACAGCTCCCGTAGTCAGTATAAGAAAATAACTGCAGATGCTGGTACAAATCGAAGGTATTTATTCACAAAATGCTGGAGTAACTCAGCAGGTCAGGCAGCATCTCAGGAGAGAAGGAATGGGTGACGTTTCGGGTCGAGACCCTTCTTCAGGATCGAACTTGGGTCTCAGGAGCTGTAAGGCAGCAATTTCACCGCTGCGCCACCGTGCCGCCCATTCTCCTTAGGGAGTCCCTCGGGGTTGAGGATGACTTGTAGAGTCATACTGTGTGGAAACAGGCCCTTCGGCCCAACTTGCCCACACTGACAAATGTCCCATCTGCACTAGTCCTACCTACCTGTGTTTGGCCCATCTCCCTCTCAACCTTTCCTGTCCACGCACCTGTCCAAATGTGTTTTACATGTTGTTATGGTACCTGCCCCAATCACCTCTGGTAGCTCGATCCCTATACTCACCAACCTCTGCGTAGTTCAGTTTAGAGATACCACATAAAAACTGGCCTTTGGGCCCATCGAGCCCACATCAACCAATGATCACCTTTTATATTATCTCACTTTCGCATCCGACACACCAGAGCAATTTATAGAAATCAATTAACCTACCAACCCTCGCGTCTTTGGAATGTGGGAGGAAACCGGTGCACCCGAAGAAAACCCACATGGTCACAGGGAGAACGTGCAAACTCCACGCCGACAGCATCCGAGGTCGGGTTCGAACCTGGGTCTCTATCGCGGTGAGGCAGCAGCTCTATCACTGCGCCACTGTGGCCACTGGACCTGCCTCAACTACCTCTTCTGGAAACCCATCCCATGTGCCCGCCACCCTCTGTGTG